>NC_053490.1:333805062-334007562 GCF_905171775.1 Rana temporaria | reverse complement strand
AAGCATGACGAGTTGCCGACGTCATTTGAAACATGCTCACTGGGATTCAGTCATGGCCGGCGCGTGCACAGTTCGTTCGGCGCAGGGACACGCATCATTTAAATGATACACGCCCCCTACCCGGGTGGATTTACGCTACGCCGCCGCAACTTTACAGGCAAGTGCTTTGTGAATACTGCACTTGCCTGAAAAACTTGCGGCGGCGTAACGTAAATGAGATATTTGAGCGGATCTAAAGATCCGCTCACCTATCTGAATCTAGCCCATTGAGTTTAAGGGCCCTTTCACACAGGGCGGATTAGTAATGATACGCCCCGTGCACCTCTGCTTTCTCAGCGGGGATCGCTCCGTTGATCCGGCGGATGACAGGGCGGTCCCCGCACACTGTGCAGGGACTGCCCTGTCTTTTCACCGCTCTCCCCTATGGGGGGGATCGGATGAACACGGACCGTCTGTCCGTGTTCTTCCGATCCGCCAGACGAACGGAAAAGTAGGTTTTTCCTCAGTCACACTTTGGCAGATCGGAGCGGGTCGGATGTCAGCAGGCATGTCACCGCTGACATCCGCAGCTCCATAGAGGAGCACAGAGTGCCCGTTCAGGTCCGCAAAAAAAACTGGCAGGCGGACCTGAACGGGCCGCCAGTGTGAAAGAGCCCTTATTTGCGTGAGACACTGTTTTATTTGCTTGTCACGCAGTAGTAAAAAACTCAAAGAATTTTCACAGAACATGTTGATAAATACAAAAAATATATTTTACAACATCAAAATATATTAATAACAACAATAAATAACAATAAATATCAAATGAAAAATCACACAACCAACCAAAAGTGCAAAACAGTAAAGAACAGTGCATTGTTTAATCATGGGGCGAGGAAAGGGTATTGGAACCCATGGATAGAGAGTGCTGCACACCCCTGATATGTCTTGAGAAAAGAGAAAATTACCCCTAGGGGTAATTTTCTCTTTTCTCAATCATGGGGAACAGTATGGGATGGATTAACAGGCAATATAGCTAATAGAATAATTATTTCTCAATAGTTGGTGGCAAGTTCTTTTTAAGGAATAAAAGCATCTCTGCATGTTCAGCCATAAGCCTGTTTCTGCTATCAGTAAGCACATTGGACGCTAAGCTGAACAGTCTTTCACTTTATGAACTGCCCAGTACTTCAGGGGTTTCTCTGAACAAGGTACAGTGATCTCTCCCAGGTAAGCTTCCAGCTGTATAGTAGCAGCTTTTGGAGCACTGCTCTCCGACGTAGATGAACCTTACCAGCAATTTCTGCAAATACACTGTCCAGACTGGTACCTGGCTGCTCACGGTGAGGTCTTTTGGAAGCTAGTTCTTCATGTTCCTCAGACACAATTGTCTCTTCAGAAATGTTTTGCAGTTCCTGTATTAACATTTCTTTTGCCTCCGGCCTGGAAGTGTCGGAATTACAGAAAAATCAAACTTTATACCTAGGATTAAGAAAAAAATAAACAATGAATCAAATCAATGCAGCATATTCTTTCTGTGAATTAAAAAAAAATACATTTTATAGCAGAAAAATTAAAATGACCTTGGATCCGGTAAAGTTGCGATACAGTAGGTTTCAAGTGGGTTTCTCTCAGTATCAGAGAAGCGCTTCTGCAAAGCAGCAAGCAAAGTGCTCGTCATTGTTTTGATGCCCTGGTCCTCATCCACTTTTGATAAAACTTTCTGTAGCACTGTGACTGTAGGCGAACGCATCAGCACAACTGACTTGGCAAATCATCTCCTCAAAGGGAGCCAAGATATTGATCAACTTCTCTATCGGATTCCACTGGTTTGAAGTAATGGTGGCAGGGAGCTCATGTTCAGACAAATACACTCCAAAGGCCTGTAATAGAGACTTCAGCATGTAAAATGTGCTGTTCCAACGAGTCTGCACGTCTTGCTGGAGTCTTCTTACTGCCTGACCAAGCTCTTTCTGGATGTCCTGCAGCCGAGAGTAAGCCAGAGTAGAATGCTTGAAGTGGCCAATTATTCTGCGCCCGACTCCCACAGCATCTGCAATGCTGCACTGTGATAACAGTCCCTCTGTGATGGCAAGCTGCAATGTATGCGCAACACATGAAATACTGGGAAGTCCAGCATCTTCCATACCCTTTACCATGTTTTTGGCATTGTCCCGGACCACAACATGAACCAAACTTTTGGGAATCGCCCAAGTCTGAAGCATTTCCTCAAGTATGTTGGCTATTGCTTGACTGGTGTGGGAGCCTTCAAATTTTGTAGCATGGGGCATGACCTGGTGCAGAGAGAATTCACCGTCTATCCACTGCGCCGTTAAGCTGATGAGAGACAGTGGACTCACGCTACTGCTCCAGATGTCTGTTGTGAAGCTAATTGCCTTTATGTCCTTCTGCAACATGATGGTAATGTGCTTTTTAACCGCACCATGAATCTTTGGCAAGATGACGTCTGTTATGTAGTGGCGACTGGGAATGTCAAACTTTGGCTCAAACACATTAAGAAATCGCTGAAAAGCCATGTTCTCAACAATTGAAAGAGGTTGATCATCCAGAATAATAAATTGGGTGAGGGCTAGGGTGACCACATTTTCAAACTGCCATTCAGGGACACCCCCCCCCCCCCTTCCCAAAACAATATTATTTCATAGAGTGCTAGGAGGAAGTGAACAGCGGTCCCCAACCTTTTTTGCATGGGGGAATGATCTTGTGGAAGGGGGGAGGAATGTAGTCTCTGGGTTGACAGGGAATTCAGTGGCGGGTGATTTGTCGGGTGAATGGCTGATGTCAGCACTTAAATCATCCTGACACCATGCTTGATATGGTGTCAGGATGATCAAATCAAATTATTTCTATTACTACATTGTATTATATAAAATAAAATAGTTCAACTCACCATAATGCCGAATCAGTAGGAATTCTAAGCTTGTCACTTGCCACCGGATACAGTTTGTCGCTTGCCGCCCGTAGCCTTCCACCAGATGCTGTGTGCCACTTGCCACCCAAAGCCTGCCACTAGATGCAGTGTCACTTGCCAGCCAATAGTGAGAATGTATATTGAGGGGTGCAGGGTTCTGTAAAGGGGTGCAGGATACTAGGGGTTGGGGGCAGGGTTCTGTGGAGGGGTGCAGGGTACTATGGGTTTTGGTGCAGGGTTCTGTGGAGGGGTGTAGGGTACTGTGGGCTGGGGCAGGGTTCTGTGGAGGGTACTATGGGTTGGAGGCAGGGTTCTGTGGAGGGGTGCAGGGTACTGTGGGTTGGGGTAGTGTTCTGTGGAGGGGTGCAGGGTTCTTTGGAGGGGTGCAGGGTACCATGGGTTGGGGGCAGGGTTCTGTGGATAGATGCAGGGTACTATGGGCTGGGGCAGGGTTCTGGGGAGGGTACTATGGGTTGGAGGCAGGGTTCTGAGGAGGGGTGTAGGGTACTATGGGTTGGGGGCAGGGTTCTGTGGAGGGTACTATGGGTTGGGGGGCAGGGTTCTGTGGAGGGATGCAGGGTACTATGGGTTGGGGGCAGGGTTCTGTGGAGGGGTGCAGGGTACTATGGGTTGGGGGCAGGGTTCTGTGGAGGGGTGCAGGGTACTATGGGTTGGGGGAAGGGTTCTGTGCAGGGTACTATTGGTTGGGGCAGGGTTCTGTGGAGGGGTGCAGTGTTCTGTGGAGGGGTGCAGGGTTCTATGGGTTGGGGCAAGGTTCTGTGGAGGGGTGCAGGGTAATATGGGCTGTGGCAGGGTTCTGTGGAGGGTACTATGGGTTGGAGGCAGGGTTCTGAGGAGGGGTGTAGGGTACTATGGGCTGGGTTCTGTGGAGGGGTGCAGGGTACTATGGGTTGGGGTGCAGGGTTCTGTGGAGGGGTGCAGGGTACTATGGGTTGGGGGCAGGGTTCTGTGGAGGGGTGCAGGGTACTATGGGTTGGGGGCAGGGTTCTGTGGAGAGGTGCAGGGTTCTGTGGAGGGGTGCAGGGTACTATGGGTTGGGGGCAGGGTTCTGTGGAGGGATGCAGGGTTCTGTGAAGGGGTGCAGGGTCCTATGGGTTGGGGGGCAGGGTTCTGTGGAGGGGTGCAGGGTACTATGGGTCGGGGGCAGGGTTCTGTGGAGGGGTGCAGGGTCCTATGGGTTGGGGGGCAGGGTTCTGTGGAGGGGTGCAGGGTACTATGGGTTGGGGGCAGGGTTCTGTGGAGGGATGCAGGGTTCTGTGGAGGGGTGCAGGGTCATATGGGTTGGGGGCAGGGTTCTGTGGAGGGGTGCAGGGTACTATGGGTTGGGGGCAGGGTTCTGTGGAGGGGTGCAGGGTCCTATGGGTTGGGGGCAGGGTTCTGTGGAGGGGTGCAGGGTACTATGGGTTGGGGGGGGCAGGGTTCTGTGGAGGGGTGCAGGGTACTATGGGTTGGGGGGCAGGGTTCTGTGGAGGGGTGCAGGGTCCTATGGGTTGGGGGGCAGGGTTCTGTGGAGGGGTGCAGGGTCCTATGGGTTGGGGGGCAGGGTTCTGTGGAGGGGTGCAGGGTCCTATGGGTTGGGGGGCAGGATTCTGTGGAGGGGTGGAGGCTTCTGTGGAGGGGTGCAGGGTACTATGGGTTGGGGACAGGGTTATGTGGAGGGTACTATGGGTTGGGGTGCAGGGTACTATGGGTTGGGGTGCAGGGTACTATGGATTGGGTTGGGGGAAGGGTTCTGTAGAGTAGAGGGGTGGTGGCTGGGTGCAGGGAAGGAGAGAGCTCCCACACAGGGTTTAATGGAGGAGCAGAGGGCAGAGGACAGTGTTAGAGGGGATCCTGGACATTACACAGCCTGGAACAGTCGGAAGGACCTGGATCAGAGCTAGGGGGAGGGGGGAGAGCATCTGAAGGTTGACGAGCACCTAGGAGGGACCTGAGGACTGGGAAGCAGGGGGGGGGGGGGGGCTCGGAGACACAGGCAAAGGCAGCGCTTTGCTTTGCAGTGCAAGGACACAGATCACAGTCACAGCTGCACATCTAGCAGGGAGCCAGCATCGCAATCCCCAACCTACACCTCCATCCATTGCAAGACTAACTCACTGCCTGCCCCGCTCCTCCAATCAATTAGCATCTGCAGTATTATCTTCCTATCAGCAGAGCAGAGCAGGGGGGCGGGAGGAGCTGTTGTGAAGACTCCTCCAATCCTGCTGACTGTGTAGCTCTCCCTCCCCCTTGCTCTGCTGATAGGATGAAATCGTTGGTGGGGGGGGAGAGGGGAGAGCCAGGAAGAGAGGAGACAGACATGGCCACAAATAATTATGAACAGCTGCATCGGGCGGCCGGGGTCACTCCATTCCGGGAGAATGTATTGTCCCGCAATGGATGTAGCTGGGACACGGGACAGAGCTCCACAATAAGGGACTGTCCCGGGCAATCCGGGACACGTGGTCACCCTAGTGAGGGCCTCTGTTATCTTTACAGCTCTGGGGTTGTCTCTTGACAGCTTTTCTCTTCTGGCAAAAGTTTCCTGCAAAGTTGGCTGCTGAGTGCTACTGCTAGTGCTGGCGGTAAACTCTCCATGCTCAGTTTTATGTTTTATCAGATTACTGGTATTGTAAGAGCTGATTTTTGTACCTCCTCCTAGATAATTTTGCAGAACAAAGTTTGCAGTCTGCCATCCATGGGTTGTCCTCGTTAATTTTACTTCCACACAGCTAACATTCTGCTGGTGTCTGTGCGGTGTGCACTGAAAGGCTCTGATAATTTGCATGACCTTGGGTGAAAAAAGCAAAATAAAAAATTAAGCGTCCATTGTTTAACTACTTCTATATCGGACAGTGGCACTCTCACCCCCTTCCTGCCCAGGCCAATTTTCACTTTGAGTGACAAGTGCGCAATGCGCAGTCATGCTACACCGTACTCTATTTTTTTTTTGTATCATTTTGTATAATTTTTTTTCACAAAAATATAGCTTCTTTTGGTGGTATTCATTCACTGCTGTCTCTTTTTTTTTTTTTTTACCAAAAAAATTAATAAGAAGCCTTTCTTAGGTTCCAGGAAAAGGGGACATCTGTGCCAAGTAAATGAAAGATTAAATAGCATATACAGTATATGATGAAGATTTGAGCAAATAAATAGTCCTTGAAGAACCAGTCCTCCTTAAATGGCACCACAGTGACTCCATGTCCCTACATTGGTGATCAGTGGGAAGAATGTTCCTTACATTGGTGGTCAGTGGGAAGAATTCCCCTTACATTGGTGGTCAGTGGGAAGAATGTTCCTTACATTGGTGATGATCAGTGAAAAGAATGCCCCTTACATTGGTGGTCAGTGGGAAGAATGTCCCTTACATTGGTGGTCAGTGGGAAGAATGTTCCTTACATTGGTGATGATCAGTGAAAAGAATGCCCCTTACATTGGTGGTCAGTAGGAAGAATGCCCCTTACATTGGTGGTCGGGGGGAAGAATGCCCCTTACATTGGTGGTCGGTGGGAAGAATGCCCCTAACATTGGTGGTCGGTGGGAAGCATGCCCCTTACATTGGTGGTCGGTGGGAACAATGCCCTTTACATTGGTGGTCGGTGGGAAGAATTCCCATTACCATAGGCGTGCGCACAGGGTGTGCCAGGTGTGCCTGGGCACACCCTAATCAAGCATAAAAATAAAAAAATATATATACTGCGCTGATCCAATAGTGTCAGAAAGTGGCAGCCAGCACAACAAAGTAATAAATTGTGTAAATGAGTGAAAATAAAAATGCAGCGCCAAGCATGAAGCCTAACCATACACAGGTAAGGCTAGGAGGATAAAACGCTGGTGCGATGTATCCAAACACACATCTGAGATTAAGAGGATAAATGCTAGTGCGATGTATCCAAACACACATTTAACATGTGAAATAGCAACAATAAATAATAAATTTCATGAATGGTGAAATTCGTGAACCACACTCAAATTGTGTATATGGTGTCCATCCAAATAACTCCAGCCTTCAGAGCTTGTATGAGAACTGATGTTTGTTAATTTCCCAATGTAACAGTAGCTACGATCCCATTCAGAGATGTTTTCAATCAACAAAGTAGGAAGAGATTAAATACCCTTACCAAATGTGGTGGACCCAGGAACACCATACGGTGGTGGGTCAAACGTGCTTAATCAACCCAAAGAATGGGGGACAGCTTTTCTTGATAGCTCTGGACCGTAATTCTCCATGCTAGTGGTAATCCAAACCAACTAGATCCTGGACGTAGAAGTAGTATCCACTGTATCCTTGTAAGGCATAGGATGGACTCACCATAAAAAAGAAAAAGGAAAAAACAAAAGAGGACGCCTCCTCATAGTGTAAAAAATGCAAAATTTATTGTCCAAAAAGGCAATTAGCCAAACATTAACACACTCAATGATACAAATGCGTAAAACCACAGCAAGGAAAAAGCCAAAAAATGGAAAATAATAATAAAAAATCCCTGTATTCACACCCTAATCACCCCGTGTGGTGCAGATTCCCGCTGTTTGAGGCCATGGTATTTCAGCAGTAAAAAAATAATGAAAAAATAAATCATAAAAATAAAAACTACTGACACCTGTCACTTACCTTCTGATGCCAATCTCTGCCCTACTGACACTGGCCCGGATTCAAAGAGATCTGCGCTCTATTTGCAGAGCAACGATTTTGCCCTGCGCCCCCGCAAATATTTTGCGCTGCCCTCGATTCACGGAGCAGTAGCTCCGTAAATTGCGAGGGCGCGCCGGCAAAATTGCCCGGCGTAAGCGCGCGGGAATGATTCCCGGGGGCGGGAATCATTTAAATTAGGCACGTTCCCGCGCCGATCGTAAAGCGCATGCGCCGTCGGGAAACTTTCCCGACGTGCATTGCGGCAAATGACGTCGCAAGGACGTCATTTGCTTCAAAGTGAACGTGAATGGCGTCCAGCGCCATTCACGTATCACTTACGCAAACGGCGTGAAATTCAAATTTCACGACGCGGGAACAGAGGGTACGATGCGTAACTATGGTTTACGCAGGCGCAATTGCTTACTGAATCTGGGCCACTGTCAGTATATATACACATGCACACACACACGCACACACACACACACACATATGTGTTTTTAGTTTTGGGGTGCACACCCTAATGCAGTAGGCTGTGCACACCTATGCCCATTACATTGGAAGACCAGAATAAAATACTGGGGTGGGCAACTACATGGCAAATGAGGTTTAACCACTTGCTGACTGGCTGCAGTACATATACTGGGTCAGTCGGCTCTATTGCACGAAACAACGTACCTGTACATCATTACGTCCACTAGACAGCGGAGGCACACGTGTGCCTCGGGGGGCACACACACTGATTAGCCAGAGGGGGAGCCAATCAGTGGGTCTGGCGGATGGGATGTCCGCTGGCCACCCACGATTGCTCCACAGAGAGGCAGAACTGGAATGCAAGCACCTCCTAGGGACACACTTAACCCTTTGATCGTCCCTGGTGTTAACCCCTTCCCTGCCAGTGTCATTAGTACAGTAACAGTGCCTATTTGTAGCACTGTTCACTGTAATAATGTCACTGGTTCCCACAAAAGTGTTAAAAGTGTCAGTTAGGTTTTCCGATTTGTTCGTCGTAATGTCGCAGTCCCGCTAAAAATCGCTGATCGCTGCCATTACTAGCAAATAAAAATGCCATAAAAATATCCCAACGTTTGTAGCTGCGATAACTTTTGAGTAAATCAATCAAAATACGCTTATTGGGATTTTTTTTTTAGCAAAAATATGTAGCAGAATACATATTGGTCTAAATTGATTAAGAAATTCGATTTTTTAATTTTTTTTTATTGGATATGTGTTATAGCAGAAAGTAAAAAATATAGGGCCAGATTCACAAATGAGATACGACGGCGTATCTCCTGATACGCCATCGTATCTCTGTTTCTATCTATGCGACTGATTCATAGAATCAGTTACGCATAGATAGCCATAAGATCCGACAGGTGTAATTGTTTTACACTGTCGGATCTTAGGATGCAGTACCGCGGCAGCCGCTGGGGGGAGTTTGCGTCTTAAACCAGCGTCGGGTGTGCAAATTAGGAGTTACGGCGATCCCCGACGGTTTTTCACGTTCGCTACGTCGCCGCTAGTCTAGTTTCCCGTCGCAAAGTTAGTCGTTTTTTTTGGTGCCTTAACTTTACACAGCAATCGTATTGCTGTGTAAAGTATGGCCGTCGTTCCCGCGTCGAAATTTAAAAAATAACGTTGTTTGCGTAAGCCGTCCGGGAATACGGAATTACGCTACGTGCGTCGCCGTTCAAAAAAATGACGTCACTTCGCGCAAAGCACGGCGGGAGTTCGGAAACGGAGCATGCGCGGTAGGTCCGGCACGGGAGCGCGCCTAATTTAAATGGCACACGCCCATTTGAATTGGCCCCCGTAGGTTTTCATCGCAAGTGCTTGGTGAATCAGGCACTTGCGATGAAAAATTGCGGCGGTGTAACGTATCTACGATACGTTACGCCGCCGCGATTCTACGTGAATCTGGCCCCTAGTTTTTTTTTTCAAAATTGTTGGTCTTTTTTTGGTTTTATAGCTCAAAAAATTAAAAAACGCAGAGCTAATCAAATACCACCAAAAGAAATCTCTATTTGTGGGGAAAAAAGGGGTACATTAGTACTGACTAGTATCCCATGTTTCTCTTCTCCCTAAGTTCCTCTCCCTTACTCTGCTAATGTGACCCCAGTGCTGACGGAGAGGGGCGGGGCAAACTAAGATGCTGTGCAGGCACTCCGACATCCTTCTTATCAACCAATGACGTCATTAGTTGTTAGGACCCTCATGGCTAGAAGGTTGTAATGGTGCACAATGGTGGCTTTGTGTAAAAGGAAGGCTTGATTCACTTGTTGGGTTGTATACAGTTTTTGGGTCAGCTATTAGCACCTGGTTTGCAAACATGGAATGCAGAGTGTGATTCGACCTGGAGTTGTATCTGGATTTACAGTATAAGCAATTAACTTTTTTTGTCCCTTTTAGTCTGGTAAACATACCATTGATAGCATTGTTGTTTGACCTGTTTGGTAAGTGCAAAGAAAATCTTCTGATCCTGCCAGAAATCTGGTGAGTTGACAACTTCCTGTAATCTTAGCCTGTGTTGACTTATTGGTTGGCATTGTATGTTCTCACCAAGTACCACAGTGCCCTGGGATTCTATGTTATGCATAAAGAGTAGGGGAAAGCTTGTGACATAAAATGAGTGCAGCACCCCCTTACCCCCTCGAGACTGTTATGGACCCCCAGTGGTCTAGTGAGCTGATACTTCACCTTAGGATAGGATTCTTAAAGCGATTCTAAAAGCATTTTTTTATTTATTTAAAAATTAAACATGTTCACTTGCTCTGCATAATGATTTACACAGAGCTGCTCTAAACCTCCTCTGTTTGGGTCCCCTGCCAGCGATCTTGGCCCCTCCTCTTCTGTGCCTGTCCTCATAGCAAGCTGCTTGCTATGGGTGCAGATTTGTGGGCTCTCTCCCAAGCTGGGCTGTGTGCATCCATAGACACACACAGTGCCGCCATGCTCCTAGCTCTTTACTCAAAGAATTTGACTGACAGCAGCAGAAGCTAATGACTCCTGCTGCTCTAAGCCAAGCTTGTGAGAACATGGGGAGTGGAGAGAAGACTGTCAGCTGGGTACAGCGCTTGATCGATACAGGAGTCTTCTCCTGTGTTTGGGGGGTGGGGGTGGTGTGTTACAGGAAGGGGAAATACGTTTTCTACCTTAACCACTTCAATACCAGGCACTTTCGCCCCTTCCTGCCCAGGACAGTTTTGAGCTATCAGCGCTGTCTCAATTTGAATGACAATTGCGCGGTCATGCAACACTGTACCCAAACAACATTTTTATCATTTTCTTCCCACAAATAGAGCTTTATTTTGGTGGTATTCGATCACCTATGTGGTTTTTATTTTTTGCTAAAAAAACTAAAAAGAACGAAATTTTTGAAAAAAAAAACGTTTTTCTTTGTTTCCGTTATAAAATGTTTCTTTCTCCTTCACTGATGGGCACTGATGAGGCGGCACTGATGGGTACTGATGAGTTGGCACTGATGAGGAGGCACGGATATGTAGAATTGATGGGCACTAATATGCAGCACTGAGGGGCACCGATAGGTGGCACTGATGGGCACTGACAGGCGGCACTGATGGACAGCACTGATTGGGCAGGTACCGGATATGTGTTAATGCTGGGCATTGATTGACACTGTGATGGACACTGATTGGCACTATGGTGGGCACTGATTGGCACTTTATTGGGCACTGAGAAAGGGTTATGATGGGGCACAGACTGGGCACCGATTGACAGCTGATGGGTACAATTGTTGGGGGCTGTGCTTATAATCAATGTGCTGATTATCAGCACAGACCCCCCCTCTGACAGGGAGAACAGCCGATCGGCTCTCCCTGTCAGCGCGAACCGAGGAATGCCCTTAATCGGCACTTCCTGGTTCATGCTGTGATCAGCTGTGATTGGTCACAGCTGATCACGTGGTAAGAAGCCTCTGTCAGAGACTTTTTATCACGATTGGAGACGCGGTGTGTCAGACTGACATGCCGCGATCGCCGCGCTGCACACCCCCACAGGCGCTTGCTGGCATGTTATCCTGCTGGACATCATATGCCCAGTCAGGATAACAGAACCACTTCCCGGCTGTCATTCTGTATAGAGCGGGCGGGAAGTGGTTAAGTAAATTATAATGTTGTAAAACAACCCATTCATTTTATATTTCAAAAGAAAAGGCAAACCATTTGTGTCTAGATAAATAATAATAATAAAAAAAAAACATATATACACCTTTTTTTACACCGCGCTCTCCTGCTTAGTGTGGTCAGTTTGATAGGAAAGCAGAGGGACTGGCAGGATCACCAGGAATTTTACACAAAGGAAGCAATATAAAGAGAACAGAATACTTTTTATACAAGTACATGGCACAGCAGGCACGTATCAGGAATAAGAAATGTTGGGTCAACATGCTGTATTCTTTCATGGTTTTAGGCAAAGTTTAGATGTACGGTTGAGGTGGGGGGGGGGGGGCACAAAATGCAATAGGCAGTGGATCAGGGTGTTCACATGTCATGGTCATGATGCTTTGCACCTGCAGCAAAGTTTACCCAACATGTAGATTGTTGCCCACCAATTGCTAGATATTGAAGCAAATGGGGAAACGCCGCCGACGCATTTGTCAGCAAGAATGGGGTCAAAACAGGTGGTTAGGGTCTACCTTTACTCTTCCCTTTGTATCACTTTAAAATATCACTTTTTTTAATACGGCTGAGTACTGTGATGGATACAGACAGACTTTCTCCATTTTGTGTAGTCATGTCATACAAACACAAACAGACAGAAAAAAAAGTTTGTTTGATCGTCTTTAAAATGTGTACAGCTGGAACTCAAGGAGTTAACCTAAAGAAGGCAGTGTCGCTCAAGACAAATACTGAAAGGAGGAAAGAGTAGAGAGGAGAGGCGGAAAGGCTGATGTTGCGGCTTTCTTAATTTCCTGTTTTAAACAAAAATGCAAAGTGACAAGTGAGTGAGGTGATCAATGTAAAAGTGTCTCGTGTAATGCAGCCCTGAGAGAGAAAAGAGCCGTTCTAAAGAGTGCGGACATTCATTTTGTCACCTAACTGAAGTGCGCAGGTGACAACATAGCAGTAAGTGTCATGTATAAAGCATTTTGTGGGCACAAAGTCAATGAAAGGTAGGACTTTAGATTCATTTTGTTTCTTGAATAGTTGTTTTATGCTCCTGTAGTGTCAGTTTACTATCACTTAATGGAATTGGGTAGAAGAGTTGGTGAATGACCTGTAAGATCTACTGTATAGACCTTCACATCTCCTCTTCTTACAAATCAGCCCCCCTCTGCTGCAACTTTAATACAAAATACAGGAAAAACCTTAGAGACCCCCGGCGTTATGTCTGCGTGATCTGGAAACTCTTACCCACCATATTCCTTGAGAGTGATCCAACGCTTCATTGTTAGTCCAAAACTGAAATGTCTCTTATGCCGTGTACACACCATCACTTTATGTGATGAAAAAAAACCACGTTTTTAAAAACATCAATTAAAATGACCGTGTGTGGGGAAAACGTTGTTTTTGTGAAAAACGGAAAAAAAATAATTGAAGCATGCTTCAATTTTTTGTGTCGTTTTTCAAAACAGCGTTTATTGTGTCAATTAAAATGACCGTGTGTAGGCTAAAACTACGTTTAAAACAACGTTTTTAAACCCATGCATGCTCAGAAGCAAGTTAGGACGCGAGTTTGAATGGAACAGAGTGCCGTCGTACGTGCTGAACGTAACCGCTCTTTGCTAGAGCTTTTGGAAAAAACGATGGTGTGTATGCTACGTCGTTTTTGAAAATGAAGTTTGAAAAACGTTTTTTTTCATCACATAAAACGTCGTTTTTTTCTATCACAAAAAACGACCGTTTGTACGCGGCATTAGGGTGGACTGCAAACTGTGCTTGGATTCAAGCTATATATATTCTTAATTTGCATACTCTGAAAATGTAAAAATGATATTTGGGTAGAACAGCATGCTCAGGTTTGTTTGATAATGCATTACAAGCAGCAATGGTATACGCTGATCAATACCAACCATATAAAGTTCACTGAAGTTTTATATAAAGTACCCTGTATCCTAGGACTGCATGCCCTCTAATAAGCAAAGATTATTTGCACCTCACTGAAGCAGGTATTTGTTTCATGTTTGAACTAAATTTTAATTTCCTTACTTAGTTATATAAGCAGTTTGGAATTTGCTCGTCAGTATAGATAGGACATTGAAATAAATAATTTTCCCTACTTTACTAATGGTTTGTAATGGTTTGGCGGCTGATAAAACTATAATATTATCAGACATTCACCTCAAGTGTCCTGCATCTGCATTGTATGTATATATATGTTTGGCATAAACTTTTTTTTTTTTTTTTTTATACACTTCTTATGACCCCTTCTGTGTCCCCAATGGGGAGATCCCACCCCCCAGGTCATATACTGTTGCGTTTTAGTTCGCTAAATAACATAACATTTACAAATCTCCCAACGTATATTTTATTTTAACAGCCATCTGAAAATGCCTGAAAAGGGGCAAAGGGGCTGCATCTGGTTCAATGTAGTGGCTATTCTGAAGGTTTTTTTTCATTGAAGGGATGTTGAGCAAGAGGCAGATGACAGGACCACTCACTCAGCAAATTTCATCAGGTTCATGAAATTCGTACAATGTATGGCCAGCTTTAGTCCTGCTGACCACTGTCTTACATACAGAAAGTGATGGAAAAGCCCAAAAATGTTGTCACAGAAACAGAAGTTTAGGGGGGAATCTTCCAATGGGAACACCCATTCACGTGACAACTGTCTGATGCCTAGTACACACGACAGGGATTTCTGATGGGAAAAGGTCTGTCGGAAATCCAGAGGGGAAAACCGAGAACCCGCTCTCTACTTTCCCCCCATACAATCGGTTTTCCCGACGGGAAAACTCAGATGAGAGCTTTTCCTCGGGAATCCCGACTGAGTCCATCTGAGTTTTTCCCCACAGAAAAAGTGGCAAAAATGACCGGTTTCTGCTACACATGGCCAGGTTTTCTGACAGGAAAAAGTCAGTCAGGTATTCTGGCGGGAAAAAAGAGAGCTGGTTCTCTTTTTGTTGTCCGGCGGGTTTGGCAGTTTTCCCGTCGAAAAAAACTGCGAGGAAGCGTACACACGGCCGGGATTCCTGTATACGAGGCATAAGACATTTTATCCCGTCACTATGGAGAGACTTTATCTTGTATACTGTTATGTCTACAGGACATTACATAAAAGACTGTTTCCTCAATGGGAATCATATAAAAAAAAAGGAACCGAAAAGGGTTTCAGCACCTTTCTTTGGAGAAATTTCCTCTTACTTCCTGCTGGATCAGATAGGAAGTGCAGGAAACCCTTCCTGATAGGGCACAGACAGCAGAATAAAAACTAGGTGAGGGTTTTAAGGCATAAATATCCTATCCTGTTTTTTCACTGTTCTGTCCCCTGAAGGACAAAGTGCATGTAGCACTTTATCCCATGTTGCTAGTTACTACCCAAGCCTAGATTTGAGGTTCAACATTTCCTGAGAGAAGTAGTGGCAGGCAGAACGAAGAGGGAAAAAAAAAGCATGCCATCCTCCCATCCTATGTACTTTGTCCCATTGAGGGCAGAACAGTGAGAAGAAAAAAATGATAATCATTTCATAACCTATGAAAAACTTAAAAAAAAAAAGTTTGACTTTACGTAAACTTTATTGTACCTTTAATAAACCCATATTTACCAAGTATTCCCTAGTGTAAGTCACAATATATTTTTTACCCCTTGACCCACATATTGCATTTAAAAGTTAGTCCCTTAATGTAGTTCTAAAGGCCCCTTGTTTTTTACCTTCACGCATTCTATGCATGAAGCCTTCTGGGTGCAGCTCACCTCCCCAGCCCCCCTGATACTTACCTGATCCCCATCTCAATCCAGCGATGTGCATGAGAGCAGCAGCTGTCCTGGGTCTCTCTCCTCATTGGCTCACACAGTAGCAGGAGCCATTGTTTCCTGCTGCTGTCAAACACAGCCAGTGATCTAATGAGGCGAGAGCAGATGGAGAGGCCGAGCCGGGATCTGTGGGTGAATGGAAACACAGAATGTGGCTCGGGAGCAAGCCTGCTCGAGTGCACCCATAGCAAGAGGCTTGTTATTGGAGGCACTCAACAGGGGGTAGGAGACAGGACCGCTGCCAGGGTGCCTCTCATACAGCCCGACTCAAGGGCCACTGGAGTTGCAACAGTGGCCGCCAGAGCGCGGTGAGGTAAGAGTGCCAGCAATATCTTCACTTGGTCGGAGAGGTGTGTGGCAGGTGCGTCACCAGAGCTGGGCCGAATGGTTGAAGCAGTGGTTGGCAGCAGGACAGCAGATGCAGGCACACAATGGATGTAGGACCAGCGTCACAAGGCACTGTGCAGAGCAGGACAGATGAATAACTAAATACAGGGTCAGACAAGCCAGGTCAGCAACGGATGATCAGATACAAGCATAAATGGCAGGCAGAGAATAGTCAATGTGCAGGCAGAGGTTGGCAACAGGATATTAGGCAGATGAAAAATATAAAAAAACTCTTAAAAAGGCAAGTGGAGGTCAGGATAGGTAAAGAGCAAGCTTGGTCATCATAAGCCGTGTCAAACACAGGAATCAAACAGAGATTACAGGAATGGGTATACAGGTAAAGCTGCAGATCAGACAGCAAAGCATTAGTGCAGCTGCTGCCTTTATATAGGCCATTTTGCACCAGCGTCAATGGTTAACATGCACACACATGCGCATATGCGTGCTAATATTTTCGAAACATGCACGTTCGCTTATGCCCAGGAACACAGGCACCTGTAGGAGCGCATCTGCGCATGCGTATCCGCCTCTGCTTCGGAAATTTGGCTATGCTATGGCCAGACAAATTGTTCTAACGCTTAGGTTTGCAATTGAGTCAATGGGCCCGATTTATTAAAATGTGAGACAAAATAAGTTGAATTCTCTATAGTTACAATTTCTTCAAGTTCCAATCAGTTTGAAAAAAAAGCTTTACTGATATATTTTTAGTAAATGCAAGTTTAGTTCAATCAGCTTTTACAGATTACTAAATGAGGCCCATGATATTGAGCAGTCCACACGCATATGGATTTTTTAAATTACCGGTATATTTTGATAAGAAAATGTGATCTATTAATATATTATTTATTTTCATTAGAGCTGAATTTATTTATATAAAACAAGGTACCTACAGCTGTCAGCATGAGGAAAGGAATTCCGATAACCGGCTTCTGTTTACCTTAGTGATCAGCTGTGATTGGACACAGCTGATCATGTGGTAAAGAGCCGCTGATTGGCTCTCTACCTCAGTCTATGATCAGTAGAGCCTGGAGGACATATGATGGCCTCCCAGAAGTGGACCGCACTGTAGCCTTCTGGCTGATGTTTAGTGTGCAGACCGGACTCCTCCCCCCCTCCTTTCTGCACTTCACTGCAAAGACAGACACCTGCTGCAGGAAGTGACACCGAGAAGGAGCCAGTAATCCACAGGTAAAGTTAACATACCTGGTGAAAATTGAGGCTGTGGCAGGGAGAGAGCGAACAGGACAGGAATAAGGTGGCTGTGAGGTGGGCTGTGTGCTTCGCTCCATCAAACACTGACATGACGGGAACAGGCTGGTCTGCATGTTAGAGATCAATAGAAGCCATCACTCCTCAGGGCTCTCTGTAGGGGGCACTCTGAAGGTACTATCTTAGTACCTCCAGAGTTCCCCCTTTACATCCTCCAGAGTGCCCCCTGACATCCTCTAGAGTGTCCCTTTAAATTCTCCTCCAGAGTTCCCCCTTAGTAAAGTAGAACTAAGGGGGCACTCTGGCAAAGGATGTAAGGGGGCACTCTGGCAAAGGATGTAAGGAAGCACTCTGGCAAAGGATGTAAGGGGGCACTCTGGCAAAGGATGTAAGGGGGCACTCTGGCAAAGGATGTAAGGGGGCACTCTGGCAAAGGATGTAAGGGGGCACTCTGGCAAAGGATGTAAGGGGGCACTCTGGCAAAGGATGTACGGGGGCACTCTGGCAAAGGATGTAAGGGGGCACTCTGGCAAAGGATGTAAGGGGGCACTCTGGCGGTACTAAGTTAGTATCTGGAGACACTGATGTAAGGAGACACTCTGGACAAGTATAGAAAAACAGGTGAATATACTCACAAACCAGTGCTTGCATCAGGGGTCAAGTCCTGGGGAAAAAAGTGTGGGAACTCCCACCCAAGATCCACTCCCCCACTAAAAATATAAAAATGATACGCTCATATGCATAATTACTAAACCGAATGTTTTTTTTTCCGATCCACTGTACCTTAATAATCCTTTATGTTACTGGCCACTTCCTGTATATGGATTCATCGGGTAGTGTATTCCGTCACTTCCTCGATGCCGCAAGCTCCCAGGAGACATTGTGGCATCGAGGAAGTGACGGAATACCCGCACACTACCCGATGAATCCATATACAGGAGGCGGCCAGTAACATAAAGGATTACTAATGTTCGCCTGCCCCTGACAGTGACTCGAGCTAGTGAAGGATTGGCTCGGGCGGCTCTGCTGCTCTAGTCCTGCAAAGGGAACTGAGTTCCTGCTGTGAAAAAAGTGCAGGAACTCCGTTCCCGCAGGACTTGAGCCCTGGCTTGCATCATAGCTTTATAACAACATCAATTGCTTAAGTCCATATGCGTGAATTCACAATGCTTGTAGACGCATCGGCTAACCCATTTCAAGGTTTCCCTCTTCTTCAGAGCCTTGTCTGGGTAGCTTTTAGTGTAGGTTAGGAGCTCTTTTGGTCCTGCTCTGTGCCTCTCAGGTCAGTACTGTCCATGATCAGAGTCTCATTTCATGCCTGAGTCTGAGGCTCTGAGCACGGACAGCACTGACCTGAGAGGCACGGAGCAGGACCAAAAAGAGCTCCTAACCTACACTAAAAGCTATCCAAACGACGTTCTGAAGCATAGGGAAACCTTGTAATTCAATAGCCGATGTGTCTACAAGCATTGTGAATTTGCGCATATGGTTGAAGTTGTGCTAAAGCAATCATTGGCTTGTGAGTATATTCACCTCCGTTTTTTACTATTCAATAAAAACATGTATAAAGGATAATGCGCTAGGCCTACGTGCCATCTGTGTTTTTACACTTGCAGTCTACTTGGACATCCCCAGTCCAAGTAGACTAGGCAATGAGGAGTACTTATCCACATACAGTATTTCACAAAAGTAAGTACACCCCTCACATTTTTGTAAATTTTTTTATTACATCTTTTCATGTGACAACACTGAAGAAATTATACTTTGCTACAATGTAAAGCAGTAAGTCCCCTCAAAAAAACTCAACACACAGCCATTAATGTCTAAACCGCTGGCAACAAAAGTGAATACACCCCAAAGTGAAAATGTCCAAATTGGGCCCAATTAGTCATGTGACTCTTTAGTGTTACACTGTATCAGGTGTGAATGGGGAGCAGGTGTGTTAAATTCACTCTCTCATACTGGTCAAAAGAAGTTATTTTTTATTTATTTTTTTAATCAAAAACTTTTGTATTGACAAAGATAGTAATTGACTGTACAGTACAATAATAAGACACGCAGAGTTATCCTAACACAGTCCTTTTGACATAAAGGGCCAGATTCAGAAAGACTTACGACGGGCGTATCAGTAGATACACCGTCGTAAGTCCTAATCTGAGCCCACGCAAATTTAAGCGTATGCTCATAATGAGATACGCTTAAAATGTTGCCAAGATACGACCGGCGTAAGGCACTTACACCGTCGTATCTTAGATGCATATTTACGCTGGCCGCTAGGTGGCGTTCCCGTTGTTAAATATGCAAATGAGCAAATACGCCGATTCATGAACGTACGCCAGGCCAACGTATCTGTTTACGTCATTTGCGTAAGACTTACGCCCAGCGTAACGTTACCCCTGCTAAGTATAGACGTCGGGACAGACGTAATTTACGTTGTTTGCGTAAGTCGATTCACAATTGAGCTGGGCGTAAGTTACGCTCACGTCGCTTTCATTGACAATTAGCAACGTGATTTGGAGCATGCACACTGGGATTCAGTCGCGACCGGCGCATGCGCAGTTCGTTCGGCGCGGGGACGCGCTTGATTTAAATGATACACGCCCCCTACCCGCCGAATTTGAATTCCGCCGGGTGATTTACGCTACGCCGCCTCAACTTTACAGGAAAGTGCTTTGTGAATAAAGCACCTGCCTGAAAAACTTGCGGCGTAACGTAAATGACATACGTTACGCCAATATAAAGATCCGCTCTCCTACCTGAATCTGGCCCAATGTATACACATATGTAGAAATAGATATAAAAAGGCAGTCACCTGTTAAGTAGCAAATATATAAAATATCAAATTAACTATGTTTATGTATAGAACATGAGAAAGGCCCCAAGCTCAGGCAAACACCACATGAGCTTTTAGTGGGTTTAAAATGGCAACAATCTATCCATGACTAACTGTGAAGGAGCGAGACTAGGGTTGTCTAGCCAGCTCTGCCAGATGAGGTTACATTTTTTGACCGCATTGCGATGTCGATAAGCCAGTTGTTCTTAAAGTAGAGTAGAGTTAACATAAATAATCCACTGAGCCTTGGTAGGCATGTTGGATTCCATCCAAAATATAGCTACTGACTTCCTTGCAAGGTATTTAGTAATAACCTAGTTACCATGATGTAGATACCTTTTGGATACATTTGAGGATCAATCGTGCCCAACAGACACACCAACGGAGTGAGGGGTATTGGTGTTTGAGTTATATCAGAGATAATCCGTATAACCTCCCCCCCTAATATCGTGTGCGTTTCGGACATCTACAGAACATGTGTATAAAGTCTTCTCTGTGAACTTTGCATTTCGGATAGAAGGGAGAATCGCTCTGACCCCAATCAAATGCTTTGATAAGTTCTGTGCAAAATGAATAGTTGTGAGAGTTTATGGAAAGCCGATACCGACACAACTGGAAGAGACTCCAGGGCCATATTCCACTGATCACCATCTATATCTCCTATATCAGTAATGCAATGAGCTCTACATTTAAAATAAAGCAGCGTCCTGAATGATCGATAACAATATTAAATACACTCCTGAGATCAGACCCCTGTGGGTAGTCGCTTGCATAACCTCCTGCAGCAGCAGGGAATGAGATACAGTTATAGTTGGTCACTGGAAGTTCAACATGGCACCTCATGGCACAGAACTCTGAGGATCTGAAAAAAAAAAAGAATTGTTGCTCTACATAAAGATGACATAGGCTATAAGAAGATTGCCAAGACCCTGAAACTTAGCTGCAGCATGGTGGCCAAGACCATACAGCGGTTTAACAGGACAGGTTCACTCAGAACAGGCCTCGCCTTGGTTGACCAAAGATGATGAGTGCACATGCTCAGCTACATATCCAGAGGTTGTCTTTGGGAAATAGATGTATGAGTGCTGCCAGCATTGCTGCAGAGGTTGAAGGGGTGGGGGGGGGGTCAGCCTGTCAGTGCTCAGACCAAACGCCACACACTGCATCAAATTTGTCTGCATGGAAGCCTCTTCTAAAGATGATGCACAAGAAAGCCTGCAAACAGTTTGCTGAAGACAAGCAGACTAAGGACAGGGATTACTGAAAACATGTCCTGTGGTCTGATAAAAAAAGATACAATTAGTTGCTTAAGATAGTGTCAAGCATGTGTGGCGGCAACCAGGTGAGGAGTACAAAAGACAAGCGTGTTTTGCCTACAGTCAAGCATGGTGGTGGAGTGTCATGGTCTGGGGCTACATGAGTGCTGCCGGAACTGGGGAGCTACAGTTCATTGAGGGAACCATGAATGCCAACATGCACTGTGACATACTGAAGCAGAGCATGATCCCCTCCCTTCGGAGACTGGGTCACAGGGCAGTGTTCCAACATGATAATGACTCCAAACAGTGGCAGTTCGTCCATAGAGGGCGTTGGAGCGCTGCCCCCTCTGGCTCTCACCGTCACTGAGTCTAATAACACGTTATTATGGCCGCTGCCCTATTCAGATGGTCGGCGCTCATGTCCGGCCATCTGAATAATGGCAGTTGGTTGGCTGTACGGAAGTGCCCATCAGAGCCAGCGGCTCTGATAGGCTTTCCGAGTACAGCCCTCAGCCTTCCAGATGCTTATCCAGGGAACGTACCGGGGTGCGTTCCTTGGATAAGACTGACAGGCGTCTCAGCCATTTAGGTTGGCCGGTTCTGGCTACCGGTAACCTGATTCAGCCAATCAGGTTACCGGTAGCCAGAACCGGCCAACCTAAATGGCTGAGACGCCTGTCAGTCATCGAGGGCGGTAGAAGAAATCGAGGGTCGTGGATGGCTGACTCCAGTAAAGGTAAGTTCCGGGCGGGGGGGAAAGGGGCACTTTACAGGGCACAGTCGCGAACCGGTGACGAAGGGCACAGTCAGTGACATCAATGGGCACAGTGGCGACAATAGGCACAGTGGGGACAATTGGCACAGCGGCATGAATGGGCACAGTGGCGACAATTAAAGGGCACAGTGACATCAACAGTGGCGACAATAGGGACAATTGGCACAGGGGCATGAATGGGCACAGTGGCGACAATTAAAGGGCACAGTGACATCAACAGTGGCTACAATAGGCACAGTGGGGACAATGGGCACAGTGGTGACAATTAAAGGGCACAGTGGCTGTGTTTGATGGCATGGCACAGTGGCTGCGTTTAATGGCATGGCACAGTGGTGCAAATTGATGGCACAGTGACTGCATTTGATGGCATGGCACAGTGACTGCATTTGATGGCATGGCACAGTGGTGCGAATTGATGGCACAGTGGCTGCGTTTAATGGCATGGCACAGTGGTGCAAATTGATGGCACAGTGACTGCATTTGATGGCATGGCACAGTGACTGCATTTGATGGCATGGCACAGTGGTGACAATTGATGGCACAGTGGCTGCGTTTGATGGCATGGAACAGTGGTGACAATTGATGGCACAGTGGCTGTGTTTGATGGCATGGCACAGTGGTGACAATTGATGGCACAGTGGCTGCATTTGATGGGCACAGTGAGGCTGCAATTTTTTTTTCTCGTTTGTGCCCCCCCCCCCAAAAAAATTTGAGCACCAGCCGCCACTGACCCCAAACACACCTCAAAGACAACCACTGCCTTTCTAAAGAAACTGAGGGTAAAGGTGATGGGCTGGCAAAGCATGTCTCCAGACCTAAACCCTACTGAGAATCTGTGGGGCATCCTCAAACGGAAGGTGGAGTAGCGCAAGATCTTTAACATCCACCAGCTCTGTGATGTTGTCATGGAGGAGTGGAATAGGACTCCAGTGGAAACCTGTGAAGGTCTGGTGAACTCCATGCCCAAGAGGGTTAAGGCAGTGCTGGAAAATAATGGTGACCACACAAAATATTGACACTTTGGGCTCAATTTGGACAATTTCACTTGTTATTTTGAGGGTATAGCTAATTTACACAGTTATACAAGTTGTACACTCACTACTTTACATCGTAGCAAAGTGTAATTTCTTCAGTGTTGTCACATGAAAAGATATAATAAAATATTTACAAAAATATGAGGGGGTGTACTCACTTTTGTGAGATAACGTAAGTGAACCGGGCCTGATGCCGCGTACATACGATCATTTTTTGGCATGAAAAAAACGACGTTTTTCGGCATGTAGAAAAAAAAAGTTTTTTTTCCAACTTCATCATTAAAACGACTTTGCCTACACACGATCGTTTTAAAAAAATGCTCTAGCAAAGCGTGGTGACGTACAACACGTACGACGGCACTATAAAGGGGAAGTTCCATGCGGATGACGCCACCCTTGGGGCTGCTTTAGCCGATTTCCTGTTAGTAAAAGACGATTCGCGCTTTTCTGTCTGTTACAGCGTGATGAATGTGCTTACTCCATTATGAACGGTAGTTTTACCAGAACGAGCACTCCCATCTCATAACTTGCTTCCGAGCATGCGCAGGGTTTTAACGTCTTTTTAGCCCACACACGATCATTTTTTACAACCCGAATAACGACATTGTTTAAAACTACGTTAAAAAATGCAGCATGTTCGATTTTTTTTTTTGGCGTTTTTCAGAACCCAAAAAATAATGTGAAGCCCACACACGATCATTTTAAATGACATTTTTTAAAAACATTGTTTTTTTTCAGGCCGAAAAATGATCGTGTGTACGTGGCATAAGTGTTGCTATATGCCACTTGTGTCTCTCTTAGGGCTCGTTTACACTTCAGTTGCCCTCTGAAGAGTGATATGCATTCAAAAACGCTTTTTAGAGGGCTTTTGAGAGGCAGAGGGTTTCAACCCCATAAACCCTGCACCAGCGCGCTGCAACTGCATGCACTGCACACAGTCATGGGGTACTCCTATTCAGTTTAACCTCCTGTGGCATACATATACCACCCTCGGGTGCCTTTGCAGCTTAAAGAAGATGTGGGAGAGGGGGGAGTAAAAACATAGCTTAACCAAGTGTTTTTATCACCCCCATCCACAACAGCAAACTAGGTCATACTCCTTAGGGAACAATTTGTTTCATCTGTTGCTATTCTTAGCAATTAATTACTAATGATGTTAGTAGCTTGATTGAGGTAATATTTACCTGTTTAGCACCTTAGGATCCATTCACACAAATGCACTGCAGTTCCATGTTAATGCAATGTAATGCTATTCATTTTCACACACTTCTGTGCATTGTGGTGTGGTTCACTACTACTACATGCACAATTTTTGGTCTGTTGTGGTGCATTAGGTTGCCCGTTGCAATGAATGGTTTGCTCTAACGCAATGCACATTAACACATGGTAAATGCACCGCAGAAGGCTAGGCTGATATAAATGTGCCCTTGGAAAATGTTCATATAATCCTGCTGCTATGGTTGGATAGTATAAAGTAGAGGTCGACTGATATGGGTTTTTCTCTGGCCGATGACGATATTTCGAAACTGCGACGGCCGATATATGATGCCGATTTTTTTTTGGGCTGATATGTTAGGCCAATTTAAAAAAAAAAAACATTTCCCCTTCATCTCATAACAGTTGGACCCCTTTCACACTGGGGTGTTTTTCAGGCGCTTTTGGGCTAAAAAATAGCACCTGTAAAGTGAGTGCAAAACGGCTCCCCTGCAGTCTCAGTGTAAACGCCCGAGTGCTTTCACACTGAGGCGGTGCGCTGGCAGGACATTAAAAAAAGTCCTGCAAGCAGCATCTTTGAAGCGGTGTATATCGCTCCTCCACCACTCCTGCCCATTGAAATGTATGGGCACTGCTGCCGAAGCACCTGCAAAGCGCTTCTGCAGCGGTGCTACACAGGCGCATTTAACCTCTTCATCGGCTGCTAGCTGGGTTATAATCGTCCCGCTAGCAGCCGAATAGTGCTGCCTGCTCCAGTGTGAAAGCAGCGGAGTTCTGCCGAAGAAAAAAATAATTAAAAGTCAGCAGCTACAAATACTGCAGCTGCTGACATTTAATAAATGGTCACTTATCTGTCCTGGGCGCCTGCGATGTCGGTACCCGAAGCCGATCTCTCCCTCGTCTCTCGGGTGCTGCCCTGGCCATCAAAACTGTTGGACGAAGAAGAAGAAGAAAAAAAAAAAAAGCAGGCTAACTTTACTGTTTAGTTTTTTTTTTTTTTTTTATTCATTAACCACTTGCCGCCGGGCGCACGTACGTTTCTGAATCGGCGTATCTTGCTCATTTGCATATTCTACGCGTAAATCTACGGAAGCGCCCCTAGCGGCCAGCGTAAATATACAACTAAGATACGACGGCGTAAGAGACTTACGCCGGTCGTATCTTAGACAAATTCTGGCGTATCTGATTCTTTGAATCAGGCGCCAAGATACGAAGCCTCACACTCAGAGTTACGACGGCGTATCTGGAGATACGCCATCGTAACTCCTTTCTGAATCTGGCCCATTGTATTCTTTTCTCAAACTTGGCAGGCTGCCCAGAGACAAGTCGCTCCACGGGATACTTCAGGCAACTTGCAAATGACTTCTGTATGATAGAAGTCAATGCAAGTCGCACTGAAGTAAATCGGCTTTTTTTTTTTTTAAACAATCGGCCGATGCCGATTAATTAAAAAGTGCCAAAAATTGCCCGATATATCGGTCGACCTCTAGTATAAAGTTTGTATGTCTTTAGGCCTACCCTGACAATCCCTGAACAGGATAGATTTTTCCTAGCTCATCATTTTTATTTCCCCTCCAGGGAAATCAAAGGTATCAAGGTATCAACAGAACTCTCCTTCACCCTGTTCGTTGGAACATGTATATTTGTACAGCCCTTAAAGCGACACTTAAAAAATAACAAACATGGTAGACTTGCCGTCTCTGTGCAATGGTTTTGGGAGGTCCGCTATCACTATACTCCTGGAGCTCTAACAAGAGAGATGCTGTCTTCTCACACATAACATCTCCCTTCTGCTGTCAATTCACAGAAGCCTTTGTATTGTGTGAATGAGTTCCCTCAATACAAAGCGACTCTGATTGGACAGGAGGAGGGGATGGGTAGGCACAATAACTGCAAGCGACTCTGCAGCCTCAGAAGCTTAAGACCAGAGGATCCAGCGCTGGAGCACCAGAAGCATAGCGATAGTCATGCTCCTGGCCCTCGTAAATAGTCCATGAGGTGGACTTAACCTCTATTAATCCAGCACATTTTACAAAGAAGCTGAATTCCTGGAGTGGAAAAGGGCAAAAACTTGTTTTTGTTTCGATAGAGTGGTAAGAGGAATAGAACTATTGTTAGGTTTTTATTGCTGTCCCCATCAGGGAGATTCACTCTTGATGTCCTCATCACTAATGTTACACGAGGAATAAAAGTGAGGGTAAATCCAAAATCTGAGGTATTGCCAACCGTCAGTATTTTTACTGGCAGCCAGTAAAAAATGGGAACTTTTCTCCTGCCAGTAAATGGCAGTAAGTGGAAGGCCTTGTACACACGGACGGACTGTCCGCTGAAAACGGTCCGCTCGGAGATTTCTGTCTGATGGTTGTACACACCATCAGATAGAAATCCGTGCGTACACGATACGCGGCCGCGCAATCGCTGCGACGATGACGCGGCGACGTGCGCGGCCCTGGAAGGTCAATGCTTCCACGCATGCGTCGAATCACTTTGACACATGCGAGGGCTTTCGGCTGAGCGGACATGTACGGTGAGTCTGTACAGACGACCGAACATGTCCGACGGACAGGCTTCCAGCAGACATGTTTCTTAGCATGCTAAGAAATTTTTGTCCGCTGGAAAACAGTCGGCTGGACAAATGTCCGCTGGAAACCTGTCCGATAGGCCGTACACACGACCGAACATGTCCGCTGAAACTGGTCCGCAGGCCAGTTTCAGCGGACATGTTCGGTCGTGTGTACGGGGCCGAAAAGGTCGCCAGTAAAAAATATGTCTGTGACACTCGGCTTGGAACTGCGCATGCGCAGTTTGGGTCCAGAAGCGGCCGATCACGTCCGAGTGCCTGCTACAGTGTGTTCAGTCAGTGCTGGCATGGGACGGGACTGGTGGATTTGGTGACTGAGAGTTTCGTGTGATGCCATGGTGCAAGGGAGCCAAGTGAAGCGGCCGGAGCCTCTTGTGCGGGTCTGAGAGACGGGAGCAAGGCAAGCCAGGAGCAGGACTGTCAGTGCTGTTTGGAGTGGAGGGACCACCTGGTGTGGAGAGAGACTGTCACTGTGACTCAGGAAGGGATGTGCCGTGTCGGTGAGGTGTCATCTTCATCATCGGTGCTGCTGCACACTGCTGTCAGGGTCACTGTGAGCGTCAATTTCATGTGCGTGTGCCGCCCATTCTAATTTCTTGCCCTCCCCAGTCCTGTCCCTGAGCTACTTAGTATATTGTAGATAAAATAAGAAATATGTTTCTAATTGCATATTGTACTTATTTGTGGCCTAAATACTTACATTTGTACATAAAACTGGAATTTTGTAACTTTTGGAAATGCCAGTAGATTTTGGGTGTCATGTCAGAAAATTTCAATCTGGTAGGTTGGCAACACTGGATGCCACCAGAACAGGAATTAAGACCATACACACTATACAAATTTTATTGTACGATTTCCTTTAGATTTACCAAAACCATGTAGTGCAAGGGCCTGCCTGATTGCATAAAAAAGTGAACTCTTAAAGTGGTTGTACACCCTGTACAACCACTTTCACCTACATGTAAGCCTAGATTAAGGCTAACCTGTAGGTGCTGGAAATATCTCCTAAAGCTACACGGTTTAGGAGATATTTACAATGTCCCCGAACGCTTTCTGCTTCTGCGCATGCGCCAATGTATTTGGCGCATGCGCACTTTAGAAAGGGCACGCTGTGCAGTTTTTAGAGGGGGTCATGCCATGACTGGCGGCTCCCACACGCATGCGACTCCCGCCAGTCACAGAGCCGGAGTCAGCGGCCCTGGAAGGAGGAGGGCTGAAGATGGACGCTTCCAGCCAGAGGGGACATCACAGGCTTCGGTTTCAGGTAAGTGACACATAAAGGGCTACTATGCAATGCATAGTAAGTAGCCCATTATGCTTTACCTTTGCAGGGAAATAAAGAGGAAGTAAAACACATCAGGGTAACAAACATATTATACTTACCTCCACTGTGCACCTCGTTTTGCACAGAGTGACCCCGATCCACCTGTTCTAGGGTCCCTCTGCGGCTCTCACGGCTCCTCCCCGCTTCTGGTAACCCCCCTGGGAAGAGCTCTCCCAAGGGGGTTACCTTGTGGGCGTGCTCCCGAGTCCTGTATCCGGCATCCATAGCCGCCAACTACATGACTCGGCCCCGCCCCCTGCATCATTGGAGTTGATTGACAGCAGCGCGAGCCAAGATCGGGCCAAGATCAAGCACATTCTCAACGCAGGACTTTTGACGGCTCAGGTAAGTAAACTGGGGGCCTGTAATCGTCGGATGTTTTTTCATCTTAATGCATTAAGCATTAAGGTGAAAAAACATGAAGATTTACAACCCCTTTAAGGTTTGACCTCATATTATATGGTTTTGGTAAATCTGAAGCAAAAAATCTACAGGAAATTGTATAGTGTGTATCCAGCTTAAGGGTAAACCTTCTAATGGGGACACTTGTTCTTGTGTCAATTGTCCAAGAGGGGATTTCCCTACTGGTGGAAAGCCATCCTCTATCTTCCTGTTGAATCTACATGACAGGAAGTGAAGGAAAATCTACCTAATAGGACACAGATGACAAAAAATTACAACAGTTTTAACTTTTCCCTACTCTATTTAGAATTAAAGAAAAGATTTGGCTTTAGATACAATCATTTACCTGTATATAAACAAATTAAAATTTTTTACCAGAATGTTGGGAATTTAACAAAATGAAATATTCAGATTGAAACATGTAGACATTATAAGCTTGGATACCAAAAGAAAAAAAAAGAAATTTTTTTTTATATAGTTTTTAATGTCAAAGCTGTTTTTTCTCAGTTTGTGAAGCCGGTAGTGCCACTAACATGCAAATGAGTTAGTGGAAATCATACTGCATCTGTTCTTAGTCACCACTGTGTTATCATATGCATAACTGGTAGATGGAGTACAGGAAACTACTACTTCTGGTTGGTTAAAGGCAGTCGTGGACAGATACCAGATGACAGTCGTCAGTGACTATTCCATGTTTACAGCAATAACATACAGCCCTGGTCATCTACTCCGGGGGAGACCCCATAGCTCACAACTGTCCCTTATTTGGAAGGACTGTCCCTGATTTGGAGCAATATCCCTCATTCCTCCTCATTTGTCCCTCATTTTGGTCTGATCTATATAGATGTATAAAAAATGCACTTAATATCTATAAAAAAGTGTTTTCCAGCGCTAAACCTTTCATCCGATTTCTAAATTGCTGCATTTGTATATTCCAAAAGCCAATATACTAGTGATAAATAACTAGCTGAGACGGGTGGGTAATGCTTAGAAAAGTGATTTTTTTTTGGACAAAACAAAAGCTGATTCAATTGTCCTTTTGTCGAAATCTACAAAGGTTAGAACTCCCGGGTTTATCCTATAGTGCCTAATGAATGAGTGCTGAGAAAACCATGTCACTGCTCTGCAGATTGTATCCAGCGAGACATTCACCCTAGCTGCCCAAGATGATAAGACTGGCCTGGTTGAGTGAGCCCTGACCAAGGAAGGAGGATCCAGTCCTTTGGTCCTGTACGCTTTTTGGATTAATTTTACTATTCACAACGTAATCATCCTGGCTGAGGCTTCCTTACCCTTGTTCTTGCCCCCTGGTAGTACAAACAGGTTTGTAGATCTTATAAAAGGGGTAGTGAGGTTGAGATAACATGAGAACATGGGCTATATCTAGGTCATGTAGTGGGTTTGAGGTAGAAACCTTTGGTACGAAACCGCTTATGGTACGCAACTCCACTCTATCTGGGTAGAAGACGATATGCTCTTCTTTTGCACCCAGGTCTTGCAACTCTGAGACTCTTTGGCCCAACGTTATTGCTATTAGAAAGGCAGGTTTCAGAGTCAAATTCCACAATGGGGCTTCTTCAGATGGAGCAAAGGGTCGTTCTGATAATACTTTCAACACAAGTGACAAATCCCACTTGGGAAAAGATAGCTTGATTGGGGGGCATATGTACCTTACTGCTTTGAAGAATTGTACTATAAGGGGGTCTTCTGCCCATCTTTTGTGTGTGGCAGCCGAAATCACTGCAACCTGGACTTTAAGAGTGCTGAGTCCTAGACCTAAGTCAAGGATCGTTTGGAGAAACAGAAAAGGCTTTGAACTTGTCCCAAACCTTAGCGCACATGCTATTCACGGATGGCCTGGCCTTCATGAGTGTCTTTAATTACCCTGGATCAGTGATGGAGAACCTTGGCACCCCAGATGTTTTGGAACTACATATCCCATGATTCTCACGCACACTGCAGTATAGCTGATGTACAGGACACCGGGGGTGGGTCCTGGACGGGTGCTATACGGCACCACTGTTTGGACTATGGTCCATTTAAATAGAGGTAGAAGGTTCAGGGGGTCACCCAAAAGTGGGTGAAAAGTTCCAGGCAGGTGCTAATTCAGAGAGGACTGGCTCGCAGTCTTCTCTATGTTAATAAAGCAGTTTGGGGCCTGGAATTTTGGAGGCTCCAAAGTGTTATTTGGGTGGGATGGAGCCTCCACTCCTAAACCCTGGAAGCCAGTGCACAAGGGGTTAAAATCTCACAGACAACCACCCATTAAAGCAGGAAGTGATGCTGGAGGGAGTGAGTGAGTTGGGAGAGTGCACCTGTGAGGACAAGATGGAAGTCTGCTAGCTGCTCAGAGAGGACTTTTGAGTAGTTTGGAAGTGAAGCTGTGTCTGCAGGGAAGGTCTGGAGGACTTCTTACTAAAAACGTATGTGCCTTTCTTTTGGTTGTTTTTTCTGAAGAAAGACTTTTTCCTAATTTATGCTGGAAACAAGCAGGACTTTTGTTGTGACGTTTTGGATGCTGAAGAAAAGCTTTATTTTGTTTTGTTTGGTCACCAATAAAGACCCTTTGCTTTACTGACACGGTTTTATGCACTTGTCTCGCAGAGCTTAAAGACCCCCAAAGTTTACAATTGGTGTCGAATGCGGGCAAAGTGCATTTGCAGGCGCAAAAAACGTTTAAAACTGACATTTAAAGAGACAGTATACTTATGGCATGTCTTGGGTGAAGTCAGCCCAGGCGTTACAAACAGCAGACAAAGGCATGGAGGAGGTCGTTAAGGCTTTGGCACAAGCCACTGTGACCCAGCAGCAAGCGTCAGCAGAGTCAAACCGTCGCCATGAGGAAGCGATGGCTCAGCAGCAGCAGCAGGCCCTGGCACAGGCTATAGCTGCACAGCAGGAAAATACACGGCTGCTATCCGCCCAGTTTACAGCCCAGCAGAAGTCCACTCAAGCACAGGTGGCTGCCCTGCAGGAGGCCGTACAGCAGCTGGCTCAGGGACAAGCGCAAGCGGTCGTTGCCGTTAGCAACCCAGTGTCTGTTAGTTTCTGCAAGAAATGGCTGGCTCTAACACCCAGCGATGACGTGGAAGTCTTTCTTACCACCTTTGAAAGGATAGCAGAGAGAGAAGCGTGGCCCCGGGACCAATGGGCCGGCATTATATCGCCTTTTCTCACTGGTGACCCGCAAAAGGCCTATTTTGACCTCCCAGCTGAGCACATCAAAGACTATGAACGTCTAAAAGCTGAAATCCTGGCCCGCCTGGGAGTGACCACAGCTGTCCGGGCTCAGAGGGTGCATCGCTGGCGGTACAAATCGGACCAACCACCCAGGTCCCAGATGCATGAACTAATTCAGTTAGTTAAAAAATGGCTGCAGCCAGAAAAGTTGTCGGGTCCACAAATGGTGGAACGAGTGGTGATGCACCGGTACCTACAGTCCCTACAAGATGACCTACAGCGCTGGGTAAGCCATGGAAACCCTACTAATGCTGACCAGCTGATCGAGCTGGTTGAACGGTATACTGTGGTGGAGGACCTGCTTGGGCCTGCCAAGCGTCGAGAACCCACGCCAAGGACACCCAGACCAGCCACCAACCTGAGGAGAGAAGCCTTGCCAGATATTGGCGTCCGCAGGTTTACACCATCTGCCCTAGAACCACGGAGGTCGGTTCCTGTACCAAAGATGGGAGACATACAATGTTGGCGATGTCGGTCCTGGGGGCATACCCGGGCACAATGCCCACTGCAGGAGGAGCCTATGGAGTGCGGAACTGGTCGGAGAAGCTCCTTCTATGTGCGAAGTGTGTGTACCACTCATCTTGACCTGGCTGCAGGACGGTTTGAGTGTGAAGTGTGGGTGAACCACCTTCCTGCCAGGACCCTACTGGACTCCGGTAGCATGGTAACATTAGTACATGCCAGGGTACTTGGAAGGCTTAGACCAGTGACTAAAACTCTTCGGGTGGTATGCATTCATGGGGATACCAAGGAGTACCCCTTGGTTCCGGTGACTGTCTCTTATGGCCATGCCTCAGTTACACAGGAAGTCGGGGTGGTAAATAGTTTAATTCATGACATCATAGTGGGGCGGGACTGTCCACTATTTCTGGAACTATGAAACGAGGTGCAAATGGCACCACCAGGGGAACTGGGGGCACTGGGCCTGGAAGGGACAGGGTCCGAGGGGTCCGGAGCTGAAATACACCCCTCTGATATAGAAATACCTACCATTGATAATGAAGTCGCAGGGAATGCTAATGTGGAGGATAATGCCCCTGACCCAGGTCTTAAACCCGGGTTGATCTCTGAGGGGGGAGGTCTTCCCATTACAAGTCATGCTGGGGGAGGATGACGAGGAGCTCTCCCCGGTTGAGGAGGATGAAGGGGAAACATCCTCAAGGCCAGTACATCCAGATCTAGAGGTGTCCAGAGGTGCATTTGGTACCGCCCAATTACGGGACCCTGCCTTGGTCAATGCTCGAGAGCAGGTTTCTGTTGTTGATGGGGTCCCACAAATGCCAGACGCAGACCAGAGGTTCCCTCACTTTGCGTTGAAGGGGGACTTACTGTATCGAGTGGCTGAGAGCCGAGGGGAAACTATAGAGCAGTTGCTGGTTCCCCAACCGTATAGGCGGATGCTCCTCGATCTAGCCCACAACGATGCACTGGGAGGACACCTGGGGGCGGAGAAAACAGAGGCCAGGATAAACGACCGGTTTTACTGGCCAGGGTTGAAGGCCGAGGTTAAAAGATACTGTGCGTCTTGTCCCATTTGCCAGTTAACCGCCCCAGTGCCACACTATAGAAACCCTCTGGTGCCCTTGCCGATTATCGAAGTCCCGATGGAACGGATCGCTATGGATCTGGTGGGACCCCTGGTAAAGTCGGCACGGGGCCACCAATACATATTGGTCATCCTAGATTACGCAAATAGGTATCCAGAAGCTGTCCCTTTAAGGAAAGCCTCCTCTAAAGCCATCGCCAGGGAGTTGTTTCAAATGTTCTCACGAACTGGGTTCCCCAAAGAGATCCTGACAGACCAGGGTACCCCTTTTATGTCAAAGATAATGGCGGATTTGTGCAAATTGTTTCAAATTAAGCAGTTGCGGATGTCTGTCTACCACCCACAGACCGATGGCCTAGTCGAAAGATTCAATAAAACCCTAAAGTCCATGTTGAAAAGAGTAGTCCAGAAAGATGGGAAGGATTGGGATATGTTACTCCCTGCCCTGTTATTTGCTATCCGGGAGGTCCCGCAAGCATCCACAGGTTTTTCGCCATTTGAGTTAGTGTATGGTCGAAGGCCCCGGGGGTTACTCGACCTGGTAAAAGAAACGTGGGAAAGTGAATCCTCACCACACAAAACGGTGGTAGAGCATATCTCTCAAATGCGAGAGAGGGTGGCTAAGGTGATGCCACTGGTGAAGGAGCACATGCAGAAGGCTCAGGATGCCCAAAGAAGAGTGTATAACAGGTCGGCTAAAATTAGACCGTTCCAAGTAGGAGACCGGGTGGCTGTTCTAATACCCACGGTAGAGAGCAAATTCTTGGCCAAATGGCAGGGCCCATTTGAGGTAGTAGAGAAAGTCGGTGAGGTGGACTACAAGGTACACCAGCCAGGGAAAAGAAAACCATACCAGATCTATCACATCAATTTGTTGAAACCCTGGAGAGACAGAGAACAAGTGTCAGCGGTAGTAGGGGTAGAGTCAGGGGACCATGCAGGGATCGACTTGGTGCAGGTTGCTGCTACCCTGACTAGACCTCAAACCCAGCAAACAAAAGAGTTTCTACAAAAAAATAGAGATATGTTTTCAGAGTTGCCCGGTCGCACCAACGTCATCGAGCATGACATTGTGACCGAGCCCAATGTAAAAGTCAGGTTAAAGCCTTACCGTATCCCAGAAGCTCATAGGGTGGCAGTGTCCGAAGAGGTTAAAAGAATGTTCGAGCTTGGAGTCATTGAAGAGTCGCAGAGCGAATGGTCAAGTCCAATTGTGTTGGTACCCAAGCCCAACGGCACCCTCCACTTCTGCAACGACTTCAGAAAGCTTAATGAAGTCTCCAAATTCGACGCATATCCCATGCCACGAGTAGATGAGCTAATTGAAAGGTTGGGGCCTGCCAGGTACATTACCACGCTAGACCTCACAAAAGGGTACTGGCAGATTCCCCTGACTAAGGAAGCCAGGGAGAAGACAGCCTTCTCTACCCCAGAAGGCCACTTCCAATATAAGAGGATGCCATTTGGTCTACACTCAGCCCCGGCCACGTTCCAAAGGGCCATGGACAAAACACTGCGTCCACACCAACGGTACGCTTCTGTCTACCTAGATGACATAGTCATCTTCAGCACTGATTGGGAGTCCCACCTTACCCGGGTTCAGGCAGTCGTAGACTCCTTAAGAAGAGCAGGGTTCACCATCAACCCCGAGAAGTGTGCCATTGGGATGGAGGAAGTAAAATACCTAGGGTATATTGTGGGTAGAGGGCTGGTGAAGCCCCAAATGAGTAAGGTGGAGGCCATACAGGACTGGCCCTGTCCCCTAACCAAGAAGCAGGTCAGAGCGTTTTTGGGCATAGTTGGCTATTATAGGAGGTTTGGGAGAGTGCACCTGTGAGGACAAGATGGAAGTCTGCTAGCTGCTCAGAGAGGACTTTTGAGTAGTTTGGAAGTGAACGTTCCCGTGACTTCCAGGACACCGGCGCCTGCGCAGTGCGGACAACATGGGGATGCTTAAAAAAGCCAACATCTGACATGTGCCAATGGCCTACACTCCTAAATTCAGGGGTAGACTTCCCTAGAAGGCATACAGCGAGGGGAGAACACAAAAGACACAAAAAGTAAAAGATGCTCGCAGAGTCACCGGTCAGCCTAGATCTGAAAGAGAACAGCAAAATGCTCCTGGTTAGGAAAGCAGCTGCAGTCCCAAAAGACCCACAGAAGGGACTCCTCAGTCTATTAGTGCTATTAGCGGCCCAGGACTGAGGACTACATCTGGGAGAGTCTGAACCCAGACTGAAGCTGCATAGAGCAGAGGTAAGGACTATCGCGATGTCACTGACTGAGGTATGAGGAGAAAAAGGATGATGGGGAGTCACTAACCTTTTCATTTATGATATTCACTGTCCTGAGGCCTATCACTAATATGCTGCCATGGATGCACCAGAAAAGTTTTGTCTTTGTAGCGCCCCTTTACTTTCAGTAAGGGCACTACGCTAAAGTTAGTGGGAGAATGAGAGAGGTACCGTATTTATTGCCCTATAGCGTGCACTGGCGTATAGCGCGCACCCCAAACCTAGAGGAGAATCCTAGGGAAAAAAAATTAAATACTGACAATTTTCAGATACAGTTACTTACAGTTGCCCGGCGTCCATTGGCGCCTTTGTCTGGTCCGGCCTCCGTCTGCGGCATTCGTGGTGTCCTCCCCGCTTGACATATACCGAGTGCAGTCGATCGTGGCCGAGCCCAGCCGAGTGTACCGCACTCGGTATATGTCGGCGGCGGCACTCAGAAAGCCGACATATACCGAGTGCAGTACACTCGGCTGGGCTCGGCCACGCTCAGCTTACGGAGCCGAGCCTAGTGTACCCGAGTGTACTGCACTCGGTATATGTCGGCGGCGGCACTCAGAAAGCGGGGATCGGCGTATAACGCGCACCCATGATTTCCCCCTGATTTTAAGGGGAAAAAAGTGTGCGTTATACGCCGATAAATACGGTAAGTTGCTCTCATTCTTGATTGTGTTAAATTTGACTGTAGCCAAATCTGGATTTGTTCTGTGGGTCAGTCTGCGTGTCCAGAGATATGGTTTCATCTCTGGACGGCAGATGGCGCCAGAGGGGATCCAGGCGGAGCCGCTTCTTCCCAGCAGCCAATGAGAGGAGTTGAGCCTCGCTGTGCATGCTGGGAGGGGGTATTTCTGTGGCTGAAGTCATTGTTCTGGGTTCTTTGCGGGTTCCTGGTTCCAGGTTTCGGCACCCATCTTTAGGGTGTGCGCACATCGCGGGCCCCACCACTATGGCCGGCCGGCCTGGCCTGGGGTCGCGCGCAACGCGGAGTTCCAGACTCTGGGCCCTCCTGGTCTGGAGCAACTGATGCTACCAAGGGGCCCCAGTGACTTACTGGGTCCCCCTTCTACTGAGGAGATCCCAGGCTGTATGCCGTTCGGTGGGGGATCGGCTTGAGGAAAACCCGGAGGCAGGTTATCCAAAAGGGCTTGAACAAACCATCAGGGATCTGGTGACCGGTTACTGACAGGTAAGCTAAAACTGTCAGACGGTGACCCTAACGTGATTTATTGAGAAGATTCGCTCTGCTGTTCACCCTGTCAGCATTGAGCCTGTGGCAGAGGCCTCAACTGGCATCTCAATCCGATCAGAGCCAGGCCTGTGGCAGAGGCCTGTTCTTCCCAGCAAACTTAAAGTGACGCTCTGGCTGCCAGGCCTGTGGCAGAGGTCTGTCCGGGGGCACTTCACCCACTCTGGCTTCACTTCACCCAAGAAAATAGGAATATTCCAACTTCACACATTAAACAACAGAATATATATACAAAAGAAATTCAAATATACTTATCACACATGGTTTCATCAGCTGGTTCTGGATAGCAAACGACAACGAGCCTAAAGGCTCACATGTGCATGCCAGGAACAGAAAAGGGACAAGAGAACGCTAAAGCCCTGTACACATGATTGGATATCTGATGGAATCTAATCCGATGGATTTTTTCGTCGGATATCCGATGAAGCTGACTTTCATCAGTCTTGCCTACACACCATCAGTCAAAAATCTGACCGTGTCCAACGCGGTGACGTAAAACACTACGACTTGCTGAGAAAAATTAAGTTCAATGCTTCTGAGCATGCGTCAACTTGATTCTGAGCATGCGTGTTTTTTTGACCGATGGACTTCCACACAGACGATCGTTAATTTTTTTGATCCATAGGAAAATTTTAAAACAAGTTCTATTTTTTTTCACCGATGGAAAACAAACCGATGGGTACCACACACGATCTGTTTGTCCGATGAAAACGGTCCGGTCAGTTTTTCATCAGACAAACCGATCGTGTTTACAGGGCTTTACTCTTTGCTATAAACAAAAATAGAGCGACAATTTTGAAAAAAAAACAATATTTTTTACTTGTTGCTATAATAAATAGCCCAATTTTTTTTAAAAAACATTTTTTTTTCTCAGTCTAGGCGATACGTATTCTTCTACATATTTTTGGAAAAAAAAAAATTGCAAGAAGCGTCTGGTTTGCGCAAAAGTTATTGCGCTTACAAAATAGGGGACAGAATTATTATTATTTTTTATTATTTTTTTTACTACTTATGGCGGCGATCAGCATTTTTTTCGTGACTGCGACATTATGGCGACGTTATGGCGGACTCATCGGACACTTTTGACACATTTTTGGCGCCATTCACATTTATACAGCGATCAGTGCTATAAATATGCACTAATTACTGTATAAATGTGACTGGCATTAAAGGGGTTAACACTAGGGGGTGAGGAAGGGGTTAAATGTGGTTCCCTAAATTGTGTTCTAACTGTGTGTGGAGGGGGGTGACTGGGGGAGGTGACCGATCTGTGTCCCTATGTACAAGGGACACAGATCGGTCTCCTCTCTCCCCTGACAGGACGTGGAGCTCTGTGTTTACACACAGAGCTCCACGTCTTGTCCCTGTAGCCGCCGATCGCGAGTCACTCGCATCGGCATCTCAGCGAAGCGGCTCGCGCGCGCAGGCTGTCTTTTTATGGCCTGTTAGAGATTGACAACCACCCCGCGGCCGTATAAAGTCGTACGGCCGTCGGGTAGTGGTTAAAGAGGAAGTAAACCCAATTTTTTTTTTTCTTATAAAAAAACAACCCTGCAAGAGAAAGGCATAATGAGCTAGTATGCATAGCATACTAGCTCATTATGAATAACTTACCTGAGATCTCGAGGCCCCGCGCAGGCCGTCTTTTTATGGCCTGTTACAGATTGACAACCACCCCGCGGCCGTATAAAGTCGTACGGCCGTCGGGTAGTGGTTAAAGAGGAAGTAAACCCGATTTTTTTTTTTCTTATAAAAAAAACAACCCTGCAAGAGAAAGGCATAATGAGCTAGTATGCATAGCATACTAGCTCATTATGAATAACTTACCTGAGATCGAGGCCCCTGAAGCACTTCTCGTTACCCTCCTCCGACGCCGCCATGTCCCCTCCGAGCGTCTTCAGGGTATCGGCTAATTTGTCTTCTATGATAAGGTCTTGTTTACATGGGCATACTTAAAGGGGTTGTAATCCTTGCGTTTTTTCCACCTTAATGCATTAAGGTGAAAAAACTTCTGGCAGTGACTGGCCCCCTAGCTCCTCCGTTTTACTCACCTAAGCCCTTTGTTCCCTCGGCAGAGACGCACTCTAGCTCTCTGCCAGGGGTTCTCAGCTCTTGATTGGATAGATTCATAGCATCGCAGCCATTGGCTCCCGCTGCTGTCAATCAAATCAACTCACCCTGGGCACCGGGCCAAGTCCAGCATTCTGTGTCTATGCTGGACTTGTACGCGCACCCACAAGGTACCCTCTAGGGAGAGGGCTTCTCCCAGGGGGTTAACCGATGCAAAAAGGAGCTGTGAGACCAGCCAGGGGACCCCAGAAGACGAGGATTGGGACCACACTGCAAAACGAACTGCACAGTGGAGGCAAGTATGATATGTTTGTTATTTAACCACTTGAGATCCGCGCAGTAGACGAAAGACATCAACAGCGCGGCTCTCAAGTGCCGGATGGATGTTCCTGGATGTCCTGTTTACATTCCCCGTGCGCGCCTCTGGGGGCACGCAGCGGGGAAACACTGTGCCCGGCGCATCGCTGGGGAGCCGATGCGCGCGCCTGGCGGCCGCGATGTCCGCCACGTACCCGCGATCGGCGGTGACAGCAGGGACGTGGAGCTCTGTGTGTAAACACAGAGCTCCACGTCCTGTCAGGGAGAGAGGAGACCGATGCTGTGTCCCTTGTACATAGGGACACAGCATCGGTCACCTCCCCCAGTCAGTCCCCCTCCACACACAGTTAGAACACACCCAGGGAATACATTTAACCTCTTCCTCACCCCCTAGTGTTACCCCTTTCCTGCCAGTTAAATTTATACAGTTATTAGTGCATTTTTATAGCACTGATCGCTGTATAAATGTGAATGGTCCCAAAATTGTGTCAAAAGTGTCCGATACGTCCACCGCAATATCGCAGGCCTGAAAAAAAAAAAAAAAAAAAATCGCAGATCGCCGCCGTTACTAGTAAGAAAAAAAAAAAAAACATAAATCTATCCCCTATTTTGTAGGCGTTATAACTTTTGCGCAAACCAATCAATATACGCTTATTGCGATTTTTTTTTTTTAACAAAAATATATAGAAGAATACGTATCGGCCTAAACCGAGGGAATTTTTTTTTTTGTTTTAAATTGGGATATTATTATAACAAAAAGTAAAAAATATTTATTCGCTCAAAAAATTTTAATCGCAGAGATGATCAAATACCACCAAAAGAAAGCTCTATTTGTGGGAAAAAAATGATAAAAATATAATTTGGGTACAGTGTTGTATGACCGCGCAATTGTCATTCAAAATGCGTCAGCGCTGAAAATTGGTCTGGGCACTAATGGGGTTTAAGTGCCCAGTAATGAAGTGGTTAAAAAACAAAGAATTAGGGTTTACAAACCCTTTAAGCATCTGTGCGAAGGGTCCACTTTGCCTGCAATGAGATGCACAGGCAGATGCATGCAGGCAGTTCAATACATGCATTTTGGTACCCAGCTGCTGGTCCCAATTTGACAGCCATGCAGGTGCAGGTTTCCAAACGCAGGAAGTGTGCGTCCGGGGACACGCACCTGCACAGCTGTCAAACTGGGACCAGAGGCTATGTCGCAAAAAACATGAAAGTAACCTGCCTGCATGTGGATGCATGGAACACTTGTGTAAGCAAATAGGGCCCTTCACACAGACCAATTAAAGTTTCATTCACCCCTCCACCTATATCTAAGATGGCTCTACCCTTTCTATATGTAAAACTAGAGAGATCAAAGCTAATTGCTGATTGTGGATTGCTGCACATGTTTACCTCCTTGCTGCAATGAAGATTATCTGTCACTTCAGTGGTGTAGAAAGTGCAGAATCATGCTTCCCCGTTTTGTATGTATGTTGTAAATAGATAACCTTTCTGACATTCTTTTTCTGAGTGGAGCTACCACTAACAGCTGGCCATTGTCATATGCGGTAGGCTTCGTAACATTGTCAAGTGAGTATTTATACAAATTCTGCAGTCATATTTCATAGCATTTTTTTATGTTTTAGTCAAACTTTGTAAATAATATATATATATATTTTTATTTTATTGCTTGTTTAGCATTAATGGAAAATGTCATGAAGAAAATTTGATGGTTTTCTGAGCTGCATGCTTCATTGAAAAGCTAGTTACTTTGATGTTAAAGGGAGTCTGGGCTTCTAGCATCTACCATTTAAACAACACATACGTTCTATGCTAATGTATATTTTGTTAAACATTTAAAAAAAATAAAAAAAATAAACGCACAGGGGCCAGAGTGAGCAATGTTTTTAGCTCCAGACCTCCTCTGTAATGCTAAACTTGTGACTTATAGGGGGCATTTGAAGTGTAACCTATAGAAAATATAGCAAAGGCTATTTCTAGCGCTAAAACGCATGAAAACCGTCTCAGTGTGAAAGGGGTCTAAATATTGTGCTTCTTGACATTGAATGAGAATGTTATTGTGCTCCATGGGCACTCCTGATTCCACACATGTGGAAATGTGCTGTATGGACTCCCCAGAGACCTGTGGCAGACCTACGTACGCCCAAAGAAGACACAGATATGGGGTCTGCGATCTCAGGGTGTCCGCACACATAAAGGATACCTGCATGTGCGCATATAAACATCCACTTTCCCCATGTGTGGCACAAAGATCAGTTATTCCAATCAGAAGAGATCACTTATTGAAGAGTGGCCACCAGAAAGGATTCATTCACACCAGATGTGCTGGTTTATGTTGATCAATGCATGCCAGTGCATATACATTCTAAAAGTATGAGGAGCTATTCACCTCAGAGCATTGTGCTGATGTGCATTGCCCTGTGCTAAATAATAATAATAATACTTTTCTTTCAGTGCACCGCATGTAAACAAATAAAATGATTGCACTTAAAGGGGTTGTAAAGTAAGGTGACCAGATTTTTAAAATGAAATCCGGGGACATATTTTTTCTTTACTAGTAATGGCAACAATCAGCGACTCTCTGCCTGTCGCCGCCCGCCTCACAGCCTCTCAAGTCTTACTCTTCGGGCCCAAAAGGAAGATCACTCGGCCAGGGAAGGCAAGGAGATAGGCAGGTAGCTGGCCAGGATTTGAGCCAAGGCAGAAGAACATGCGCCCGAAACTGAAGAAATATTCCCTCCGCTCCGACCAGCACATGATCATCAGAAAGGGGCACAGATAATGGGAAAAATACATCCCCCCTATGCTAGTAGGCACGGCGGAGCGGGGGTGTGTAATTCAATTTTTTTTTATTTTAATTCTGCACTGACTGTCTTTGAAATTGCCCCTGCCCCTTATTAAATCCAATCCAGGGACAAAACCAGGGACAGACTTGGTCCGGTGACAGTGTCTTCAATCAGGGGACTGTCCCCTGAAACTGGGGATGTCTGGTCACCCTATTGTAAAGGTAAAAAATGTATTCCCTAAATAGCTTCCTTTACCTTAGTGCAGTCCTCCTTCACTTACCTCATCCTTCCATTTTGCTTTTAAAAGTCCTTATTTCTTCTGAAAAACCCTCACTTTCTGTTCTTCTGTCTAACTCCACACAGTAATGCGAGGCTTTCCCCCTGGTGTGGAGTGTCGTGCTCGCCCCCTCTCTTTGACTACAGGAGAGTCAGGATGCTCTCTACGTTGCAGATAGAGAAAGGAGCTGTGTGTTAGTGGGCGTCCTGACTCTCCTGTAGTCCAAGGGAGGGGGCGAGCACGACACTCCACACCAGGGAGGAAGCCTTGCATCACTGTGTCGAGTTACAGACAGAAGAACAGGAAGTGAGCATTTCTCAGAAGAAATAAGGACATTTAAAAGCAAAATTAAAGGATGAGGTAAGTGAAGGTGGACTGCACTAAGGTAAAGGAAGCTATTTAGGAAAAAAATAAAATAAAATTGTACCTTTACAACACCTGGCCCCATTCACACCTTGAGCAGAGCAATATTTAAAAGCTTTAGAAGCATTTTATATGTTCAAGCTGCAGCTGTTTTTATTTTAGCCAATAGAAAGTACTGGGAGGAGGCGATTAGGGGTGTTGTTGCTGTTTTTCTATAAAACATGCAACAAAACCCTCATGTTGAGTCTATGGGGCCAATCTGCCTCAGCAAAGTGAATTTCAGTTGTTTTTATTGTAGCGTTTTTGAGCATCTTTAGAAGTGTATTGCAAGCGTTTTAGAAGCATTTCACAGCTTCAGACATTTTTTGTTTTAGCCAATAGAAAGCACTAGGGGGGGAGAGATGGAGGAGATTAGGGCCGGAGAGCTACTGTTTGAGCAGAAAATGGATGACATTCTCATGTTGAACTCATGTTTCAACCTCACCTACTATGTTACACATTTTCAGGCGTTCCCATTGAAGTCTATGGGGTCCAATCTGCCAAAAAGAACAGGGGTTTTGCTTCAGGTGACAGAACGCTCAGATGTAAACAGGGGCCATTGAAATGAACGAGATTGATTCCCCCATTATAACATTCAGGCTGGGCTCGCATATGAGCATGCAGCGGCTCACAGCAAACCTGCATTCAATGCGCACTAGTGTGAACCCAGCCAGGGCTGGTGCAAGGATTTTTGACACCCTAATGCACACCATCACTTTATGTGATGAAAAAAAAAAACATTTTCTGAAGTAAAAAAACTTTGTTTTTGAAACTTCAATTTTCAAAAACGATGTTGCCTACACACCATCGTTTTTTCACAATGCTCTAGCAAAGCAAGGTTATGTTCACCACGTTTTTCCATTGAAGCTCGCTTCATAACTAGCTTCTGGGCATGCGCGGGTGTAAAAACTTTGTTTTAAACGTCGTTTTTTGCTACACACAGTCAATTTCTGTGAAGTAAAAAACGACTTTTTGAAAAACGACACATAAAATTGAAGCATGCTTCAATTTTTTGTTTTCGTTTTTCACAAGACATAAAACAACGTTTTCTCCCACACACGGTCATTTAACCACTTCCATACCGGGCACTTACGCCCCTTCCTGCCCAAGCCAATTTTAAGCTTTCAGCACTGTCGCACTTTGAATGACAATTGCGCGGTCGTGCTACACTGTACCCAAACAATTTTTTTATCATTTTGTTCCCACAAATAGAGCTTTCTTTTGGTGGTATTTGATCACCTCTGCGGTTTTTATTTTTTGCGCTATAAACAAAAGAAGAGTGACAATAAAAAAAAACACAATTTTTTACTTTTTTATTTAATAAATATCAATTTTTTTTAAAAAAAAACTTTTTTTTCCCCTCAGTTTAGGCCGATACGTATTCTTCTACATATTTTTGGTAAAAAAAAAAAATCGCAATGATCATATATTGATTGGTTTGCGCAAAAGTTATAGCGTTTACAAAATAGCTGATAGATTTATGGCATTTTTATTTTATTAATTTTTTTACTAGTATTGGCGGCGATTTGCGATTTTTTTACTGTCACCGTGACATTGCGGCGAACACATCGGACACTTTTGACACGTTTTTGGCGCCATTCACATTTATACAGCGATTAATATGCACTAATTACTGTATAAATGTGACTGGCATTCAAGGGGTTGACACTAAGGGGTGAGGGAGGGGTTAATATGTATACCTGTATTGTGTTCTAACTGTGTGTGGAGGGGGACTGACTGGGGGAGGTGACCGATGCTGTGTCCCTATGTACAAGGGACACAGATCGGTCTCCTCTCTCCCCTGACAGGACATGGAGCTCTGTGTTTACACACAGAGCTCCACGTCCCTGCTCTGTCGTTACCGATCGCGGGTACCTGGCGGACATCGCGACCGCCAGGCACGCGCATCGGCATCTCGGGGACGCGCCCGCGCGCTCGTGCGCCCCCCAGTGGCCGCAGGAATACAGGACGTCAATTGACGTCCTGTTGAATATTCAGAGTCACCGTGGAGCCGTCATTTGACGATGGCCCGGTACTCTAGTGGTTAAAGTGACGTTTTTAAAAACGTAGTTTTTTGTCATCACATAAAGTGATGGTGTGTACGCGGCATAAGCGAAACCTCATTTTGCCGCTCCACCCCTGATTCCACCAAAAATATATATATGAAAAAAAAAAAATCAGTTTAAGTTTTCTACATATTTTTGATATACCGTATTTATCGGGGTATTGCGCGCTCCGGCGTATAGCCCCTAAAGTGGACCCGACATTCCTGTAAAAAAATAATTATCACATTTTACTACTTACAGTTTTGGTGTCTTGCGCGGCGGCCCGGTCGGGTCCGGCGTCCGTCTGCGGCTTCGGGTGTCCTCTTCGTCGGGTCCGGTGTCCGTCTGCGGCCTCGGGTGTCCTCTTCGTCGGGTCCGGTGTCCGTCTGCGGCCTCGGGTGTCCTCTTAGTCGGGTCTGGTGTCCGTCTGCGGCTTCGGGTGTCCTCTTCGTCGGGTCCGGCGTCCTTAGGCTGCGGTGTCCTCTCCGCTGCCGCTCGATCCCCGCGCCGAGTTTGAACACTGCGCCGGCATATACCGAGCGCAGTACACTTGTGTATGGTCGGGCAGGCTCGGCTACTCTCGCGCTCACGTCCAGGACGTGAGCGCAAGAGGGACCCGAGCCTGCCCGACTATACACGAGTGTACTGAGCTCGGTATATGCCGGCGCAGTGTTCAAACTAGGCGCGGGAAAGCAGGTATCGGCGTATATCGCGCACCCACGATTTTGCCCTGATTTTCAGGGCAAAAAAGTGCGCGGTATACGCCGATAAATACGGTATATAAAAAAAAACGCAATAAGCGTATATTTATTGGTTTGCGCAAATGTTATAGCGTCAACAAAATAGGGGATAGGTTTATGGACTTTTATTTATTTTTATTGATCATGGCAGCGATCTGCGTGGTTTTTTTTTTTTTTTTTGCCCGATTGCGGTAGGACAAATCTGACCCTGAGTGACACTTTTTGGGGACCAGTGACACCAATACAGTGATCAGTGCTATAAAAAAAAAAAAAAAAAAAATCACTAATGAATGTATAAATGACACTGACAGGAAAGGGGTTAAAACTATAGGCTGATCAAAGGGTTAACTGTGTTCCCTGGGTGCGTTTTAACTGTGTGGGGGGATGGGCTCACTGGCCAACACAGAGATTTCTGTTCCTGATCACTAGGAACAGCAGATCTCCATGTTGTCCCCTGTCAGAACAGGGATCTGCCTCTCTGTACCGCGTTCGTGCCCACAGTATCTCATGCATGAGACGACATACAGGTACGTCGCTTCGCGCAGCCGTGCTGCAGTGTATGTGTGGTGGGCAGATTGGAAGTGGTTGCAATCACTTTAAGCCGGTGTCTTGTCGATCTGGTTCCCCTATCGAGATGGTTCCCTGCCTGACTGCGCAGGCGCAGATGAAGCCCACGGAAATCTCAGAACCTCGGGCGGCATCCATGCTCATTCCTTAACATCCCCGTTTATTGGAGGATGTTAAAAAAAAAAAAGAGCCAGGAGGCCGAGTGAGCGCAGCGAGGACGCGAGGCCGACTGGCCACTTACCTCAAATTCCACGTCGCCCTGGAGGTTCGGTGATTTCCGTCGGCAAGGATTGCGCCTGCGCAGTCAAGACAGGAACCATATCGATAGAGGTTACCATTTTGTCAGATCACCGGCCATATACAGATCAAAGTTCAGCAGGAACCGGATACATTTTGATACATCTATGGACAGGCTGCTATTGACTGACTTTAGTACAACCAGCCTGTCAGTTTTTTTTTCATTGCCCCTGGCTATAGCTACCAAGCAGTGATCATTGTACTCTAATGGCAGAGAAACTTCCCGCTGTTGAGGGATTCCCCCATCAACATTGTATGTTATGATGGGGGAATCTAGCAATTTTTTTCCTTTAACCCATGGTTTAAACTAAGAAAAATTCTAAGGGCCAGATTCACAGAACAAATACGCCGGAGTATCTACTGATACTCCGGCGTATTTTCAAATTTGCCGCGTCGTATCTTAATTTGTGATTCACAAACAAGATACGACGGCTTTTGGCTAAGATCCGACAGGCTTACGGCTTCGTACGTCTTTGGATCTTAGGCTGCAATACTTCGGCCGCCGCTGGGTGGAGTTCGCATCGTTTTTCAGCGTCGGGTATGTAAATTAGGTTTTATAGCGATCCACGAAGGTACTCGCGTGCGTTACGTCGTCGCAAGTCGTTTTTTCCCGTCGCAAAGTTAAGGCTGCTTTTTCATGCCTTAACTTTACACCAGCCATGTTAAAGTATGGCCGTCGTTCCCGCGTCGAATGTTAAATTAATTTTTTTTCGGCGTAAGTACGTTACGCACGTCGCCATTCACAAACACGTCGGGGTGCCGTAATTTCGCGCAAAGCACGGCAGGAAATTTACAAACGGAGCATGCGCAGAACGTTCGGCGCGGGAGCGCGCCTAATTTAAATGGTACACGCCCAATTTGAATTAGGCGGGCTTGCGCCGGACGTCTTTACGTTACACCGCCGCAAGTTTACAGGTAAGTGCTTTCTTTGTGAATCAGGCACTTACGCTGAAAACTTGCGGCGGTGTAACGTAAAAACGATACGTTACGGCGCCGCGATTCTTTCTGTAAATGTTTGGCCTGCCTTTTTTCTATCTTTTTTTTGTACAAAACCTTTTTTCCTGTTCACTAGATCTCAGATAGTTTTGTGCCCCAGGCAAGTGACACCTATAACTGAAAGAACTTCTTATGTAATAAAGACAAGCTTATTACAAGAAGAGACATGTAACTCTTCCACCTACGTGTCACCGGCCAATTACAATCTACACACAGCGCACATGGCTTGTCTGAAAACACTTTCTGCTCTCAGGGATCCAGACACAACAAAAAACTCATGTGAAATGTTCTATCTCAGAGACTGATAAGGAGCAGGAAAAATGCCTTTCACCTTGTGTGGAGGACTGAGCATGTGCTGATCTCAGAGTATTTGCTGGAGGAAGGTAAGTGCCCGCATGGACTGCTATACTGTCACTGGAAAGCTGTCAGACCAGTTTATTTCTTTGTTAATGGAAGCGAACGGAGGACATACTTGGCTTTTGTTTCTGTTACCAATAACTGGCAGGGCACACAGATGCCTTTATTATTGCAGCTGATCTATCAAGGTAATTCAGAGATTAATGGCGTTGGGCAATACACAACTGACAACATCAAACTGAACAATCGCTCTGCTACTATGATATATGTGCATTGTCTTTTTGTAGTACCTTATATTGCCTTTGTCCTTTATGGCGAGGTTCACACTTTTGCGTCTGCATTTTCATGTTTTTTTTAAATACATTTTTCATCCACTCCTGGTGAAGCCTATATAGAACCAAACGTGCACTGTCACACCAAAATAATAGCAATCCTCTTGTCTTGCATTGTCGTGTGTCAGCAAATACACATAAAATTAGAGGGTATTTAATTGAATATCCACTTGAAGACCAATAGCCAGATTCAGGTAGGACGCCGCAGCGTATCTTATTTACGCTACGCCGCCTTAAGTCAGAGAGGCAAGTACTGTATTCACAAAGCACTTGCCTCCTAACTTACGGCGGCGTAGCGTAAATGTGGCCGGCGTAAGCGCGCCTAATTCAAATGAGGATGGGGGGGGGCGTGTTTTATGGAAATGATTGGTGACCCGACACGATTGAAGTTTTTTACGAACGGCGCATGCGCCGTCCGTGTACATATCCCAGTGTGCATTGCTCCAAAGTACGCCGCAAGGACGTATTGGTTTCGACGTGAACGTAAATTACGTCCAGCCCCATTCACGGACGACTTACGCAAACAATGTAAAATTTTCAAATTTCGCTGCGGGAACGACGGCCATACTTAACATTGGCTACGCCACCTAGGGGGCAGCTTTATCTTTACGCGGCTTACCTCTTACGGAAACGGCGTATCTTTACTGCGACGGGCGCACGTACGTTCGTGAATCGGCGTATCTAGTCATTTGCATATTCTACGCCAAACTCAACGGAAGCGCCACCTAGCGGCCAGCGTAAATATTGCACCCTAAGATACGACGGCGCAGACCGTCGTATCTTAGATTGGTTTAAGTGTATCTCAGTTTGAGCATACACTTAAACTTACGACGGCGCAGATTCCGAGTTACGTCGGCGTATCTACTGATACGCCGGAGTAACTCTCTATGAATCTGGCTACAAGCCTTTTCTAGCACTTTTTGTTTAAAGTTTAAATATAAATTAGTGTGTTTTGCTAGAAAATTACTTGGAACATATATATATATATATATATATATATATATATATATATATATATATATATATATATATATATATATATATATATATATATATATATATATATATATATATATATATATTTTTAGCAGAGACCCTAGAGAATAAAATGGTGATCGTTGCAATATTTTATTTTACACAGTATTTGCTCAGCGATTTTTTTTATTTTTTTTGTAAACAATATACTTTAATTATGTAAAAAAACAAACAAACAAACAAACAAACAAACACACACATATATATATATATATATATATATATATATATATTATATATATTACACACGCCCCAATTGTTTTGTAAAATATGAAAGATGATGTTACGCCGAGTAAATAGATACCTAATATGTCTCGCTTTAAAATTGCACACGCTCGTAGAATGGTGACAAAATACAATACTTAATGTCCATAGGTGACACATTATAAAAAGGTTTAGAGGTTACCCGTTTAGAGCTACAGAGGTTGTCCAGCACTAGAATTATTGCTCTCACTCTTACGTTCGCAGAGATACCTCACATGTATGTTGCGAACACCGTTTACATATGTGTACATGACTAACAGTACATATGCGGTAGTTTCTTCACACGAGCACAGAGGGACGGGGCACTTTAAATTATTATTTTTCTTATAATATATATTTTTATTTTTTTACACTGTCATTATAAAAAAAATAAAATAAATAGTTTACTCCGGCCCTAGACCGGAAGTAACATCATGACATCACTCTGGTCCTAAGACCATAGAGGTGATCAGAGACTATCTGGCCAGCTGTGCGACCTGTTGGATCATTTCTCGGGTGCGCCGGTAAAAATGGCAAGCCCGAGAAACACCGGTGAGTGGTGGGAGACGACCCCTCCAGCTGCATCAGATAGCGATCCAGCGGCTAATTAGCCGATTGGACCACTTTCATGAGAAAGCCAGTCGCCAGCTGAAAAAGAAGTACCGGGGGTTATGGCTGATGGCTTCAGCTATAACCCAGGTAAAGCACAATGAGTGTGTGTGTGATAGACACACACACACACATTATATATATGTATGTATGTATGTGTTTGTGTGTGTATTGCAGTCTGCAAGGTGATTTAAAAAGCTTGGCTCAAGTGATACATAACCTGTACATAAACGTGTGGTAGTAAAACCGATATGTTGTATTTTTATTTATTTTTTGCATAGTTATATTGGCCCAGCTTGGGTCAATGTTAATGTAGCGCCCCCTTACTTTCAGTATGGGCACTACGCTAAAGTTAGTGGGGAATGGGAGAGTTACCTTGCTCCCATTCACTATTTGTTTCAATTTTGGGACTTCTGTCATCCCAGAAATGGCCACTGGGTCAGTCTGTGGTCCAGGGATGCAATGTCATCCCTGGCCAGCAGTTGGCGCCAGAGGGGTTCTGGCAGAGTAAGTTTATCCAGCAGCCAATCAGAGGAGCTTTTTCCCTCGCGGGGCGTGCTGGAGAGGAGTATATCTGTGACAGGTGTCATGTGTTCTAAAATCTTCGTGGGGTCCCCGTTCCAGGTGCGGCATCCACCTTCAGGGTGCGCGCATCCATGGACCCCGCCGGCGTGGCCCACCTGGCCATAATTGCAGACTACTTGGGACCTCATCCGGAGGCACAAGGGGACCCCAATGACTGGCTGGGTTCCCGATTCTATTGAAGGGATCCCAGGCTGGGTGCCGTTCGATTGGGGAGTCGGTTTGAGGAGGACCCGGAGGCAGGTCGTCCAACAGAGCTTGAACAAACCAATTGGGGATCCGGTGACCAGAGTACTGACAGGTATGTTTGCTGTCATCTGGTGACCAATGCAGAAATCTACTGGGAGGATTCGCTCCATCTATCTATCTAGCTCAGTTATTGTAATTGGCCTGTGGCAGAGGCCCGAGCCGGATCTGTGAGAGAGACCTGTTCCTCTCAGAAAAGTGACATCTCGGCTGCCAGGCCTGTAATAAGGGTCTGTCCCGGGGCACTTTACCCACTCAGTTGGAGTGGCGACGTGTTACAAATTGGTACTACGCAGAGCAGTGCTGACTGCTCTATTTAATATCCAGGCCTGATACTGCAAGGTTCTTCCTCTCTCTCTATTCATCAACTTTGTCCTTCCCAATTGATGTTGGCCGTGTTGGCCTGGAAAATAAAGCATTGGAAAAACCCTTTATTCACCGTCTGGACCTTCGTTCACTGTTTGTCTCTACAATTGCACCCCTAGACAACGCCAGGGTAACTTAATAGGCCGATCCCCAAATTCAACCAGCATCTCCTTCGGGGGTAGCGCTACATTTAGTATTTATATTTACATCTTTTGATTCCTGTGCAAAACACAGAATCGCTGTGGTAGCCACCGCGTCGCCTACAGTGATCCTTACTGTCTTCTGGGTCCTGTACAGGGAGTCCCTGAGTTACGAATGGGTTAGGGACTGTAGGTTTGTTTTTAAGTCGAAAATGTTCGTAAGTCAGAACAGCATGTGCAGAACGGCAGATACGTCTTTTTCCGAGGTTCCATCGAATGTGCCCGCCGTCGAAAAGTGGCCGTGCATGCGCAGAACGGCAGTGACGTAGTTTTCTGATGTTCTGACGAATGTGCCCGCCGTCAAAGTGGCCACGCAGCCTCCCGTTCATAAGTAGTAGTCGTTCGCAAGTTGGATGTTAGTAACTCGGACTTCCTGTATCATGCGGCTGCCCAGTTGCATAGGAAACACAGAGGGTTGCTTGCTTAGCATTGGCTCCATTCAGAGACATTTTTGTAGTCTACTCAATGACTACAATGCATTTTCTGATTGTGGTGTCCCCAGCTCTCCGCTTCATCCAATCAGAGAACCATTTGCATTCACTGAGAAAGTTGCAAGGCATTCTCAGAATGGCACCCATGCCAATGGAGCAGCTCCTGTGTTTACTATGAAGCAGGGCAACCACTAGGCATGAGACCTGTAAAAACAGAGCAGATCCTCAGGGATGGGCCAGGTATTAACCACTTGAGACCCGCGCTATTGACAAAAGACGTCAACAGCGCGGCTCTCAGGTGCCAACTGGACGTCTTTGGACGTCATTTAAAAGCATTACCCGCGCCCGCCTCTGGGGGGCACGCAGCTGGTAAACACTGTCCCGGCGCATCGCTGGGATGCCGATGCGTGTACCTGGTGGCCGCGATGTCCGCCGGGTACACGCGATCGTCGGTAACACAGCAGGGACGTGGAGCTCTGTGTGTAAACACAGAGCTCCACGTGCTGTCAGAGGAGAGGAGACCGATCTGTGTCCCTTGTACATAGAGACACAGCATTGGTCACCTCCCCCAATCACCCCCTCCCCCCACACAGTTAGAACACCCCTAGGATACAAATTTAACCCCTTCCTCACCCCCTAGTGTTAATCCCTTCCCTGCCAGTCACATTTATACAGTAATTAGTGCATTTTTATAGCACTGATCGCTGTATAAATAAGAATGGTCCCAAATTTGTGTCAAAAGTGTCCGATACGTCCGTCGCAATATCGAAGTCCCAATAAAAAAATCGCAGATCGCCACCATTACTAGTAAAAAAAAAAATCATTCTGTCCCCTATTTTGTAGGCGCTATAACTTTTGCGCAAACCAGTCGCTTATTGCGTTTTTTTTACAAAAATACGTAGAAAAATACGTATCGGCCTTAACTGAGAAAAAAAAAATATTTTTTTAAAAAAAAAAATTGGGATATTTATTATAGCAACAAGTAAAAAATATATATATTTTTTTTAAATTGTCGCTCTTTTTTTGTTTATAGCGCAAAAAAAAAAAAACGCAGAGGTAAACAAATACCACCAAAATAAAGCTCTATTTGTGGGGGAAAAAAAGGACGTCAATTTTGTTTGGGAGCCACGTCGCACGACCGCGCAAATGTCAGTTAAAGCGACGCAGTGCCGGAAGCTGAAATTTTTGCCTGGGAACGAAGTGGGGTTTAAGTGCCCAGTAAGCAAGTGGTTAAATATGTAATACTTACATTGGTCCAAGCTGGAGTAATGTAACTATGCAAAAATATTCCTACCTGCAATTCAGCTTTAGGCTTGGGTTACCTGTGTGGTTGCATCCTGCATTTATGGCTGCCCATATTTCAATGGATTGCTCTACCAAAAAAAACACAGGTGTTTTGACGATGCATGGGAGTGCAGCTTTCCCCTGGGGAAAAAACAAACCATAAAATGAATGGCCGCTTATAACATCAGCATTATAATAGCAATACAAACAATAGTTATTTTTGACACTACAATCAGCCTACTTGATAAAATCTCCTTTCATGTTGTGAGTTCTGTCTGTCTGCTGGCCATCTCTTTCCACAACTTCCTGGATGCTTTGCAGCTTCTCCTCTACTGTTTACTTTCCCATGGTGCCTTGCTGCCTGCAGGAAGTGATTCCTGTACTGACTCCACCCCCTCATGGTGAATGTAGTGTCACAGAAATCAAGGAAGCACACAAAGTAAGTTTACATATTTCCACGTTGTTTGCACTAATAGAAGTAATTGACATACAATGTAGAAGTGAATATATGATCTTACATTATGACTATGTGACAGTTTCATATGTCTCATGGGACAATTGGGAAGGTGTTTGTGCTTGGGTTCCTAGGCCTGCAAACCTGCTGTGATCATTATGATGGGAGTTCCTCTCTCCTTGCTGGATTTTTTATTCTGTATACTCTGAAAATACAACAGTGGTGCTGGAGCATGCAGAACTCCCAGGTGAACATGAGCGTCAGGAATTGTAGCAGGGAGATCCCACTAGACCTATAGAAAATCCTAAGGCTGACCTTCCTCACAAGGTTCCAGATATAGTATAGGTAAAATACCAATTTGTGGTGCCCTGACCTATGAGAGCCAAGTAGATTCATGTGTATACATCTCTGTACGTTTCTTTGTAGCAGTTGGCAGGTGTGTTGTCATGTGCCAACCTTTTTTCTTTTGTGCATTGGCGTATATTTTCAACACGTTGTTCACTTTAGGATTAAAAGTGGGTGTAAACCTAAAAAAAAAAGCCTACTTGCTGCACAACGCACCTTCTATAGGGATGAATAAAAACACGTGTAAAATTGCACCTAAAATATGTCAAACGTTCAGCACAGCACTCCCCCAGAAGCGCAAATTAAGTCTTATTTGGTGTGCTGGCTGTCACTTTAACAGCCCAAATTCACACTTGGTGTGAATGTAGTCAGGTAATTTAGAGGGTTTTTTTTGTTTTGTTTTTTGCTCTATAGACTTTTAAAACACACTCCTTTTAACCACTTCCGTACCAAGCCTATTCTGGCACTTCTCTCCTGCATACAAAAATCATAATTGTTTTTCCAGGAAATTACCCAGAACCCCCAAACGCGATGTATGTTTTTTTTTTTAGCAGACACTAAAATGGCGGTCATTGCAACTTTTTATCTCACACGGTATTTGGGCAATAATCTTTCAAACATCCTTTTTTTATAAAAAAATAACAAAACATTAAAGTTAGCCCAGTTTTTTCGCATAATGTGAAAGATGATGTTATGCCGAGTAAATATATACCTAACATGCCACCCTTCAAAATTGCACACGCTCGTGAAATGGCGCCAAACTTCGGTACTTAAAAATCCTCATGGGCGACGCTTAAATTTTTTTTACTGGTTACATGTTTTGAGTTACAGAGGAGATCTAGGGCTAGAATTATTGCTCTCGCTCTAACATTTGCAGCGATACCTCACATGTGTGGTCTGAACACCATTTTCATATGTGGGCGGGACTTACGCATGCGTTCGCTTCTGCGTGTGAGCTACCGGGGACAGGGGCGCTTAAAAAAAAAAATAATACAATTATTGTTAATTTTACTTTAAACTTTTTACTTTGACACTTTAAAAAAAAAAATTGATCACTTTAGGCTCCATTCACACTGGAGCTCAAAAACTGCCGTTTTGAACGCCGGATTGCTGGCAGGAAAACGCTGCTTTAAAAACGCGATTTCATCAACGTTTTTCATTGCCGTTAATGCACGTTTAGCGGCGCTAGATTTCAACCGCGTTTCTCTGGCTTTATTCAAAATCAATGGTTCCCCATGGGAGCCCATTGATTTGAATAGAAGTCGCACCGCAAGTCGGATCATCATGATCCAACTTGCGGTGCGACTTGCGTGCTAATGAAGGGGAACCCCGCCAAAAAAATTAAAAAACAAAATTGGCGTTGGGTTCCCCCTTTGGACTTTAAGGGGAACCCCCTTCGCCGAAAAAAACGGTGTGGGGGTCCCCTCAAAATCCATACCAGGTCCTTATCCGAGCACATAGCTTGGTCGGACAGGAAAGGGGTGGGGAGAGAGCGAGCCCCCCCCCGGACTGTACCAGGCCGCATGCCCTCAACATGGGGGTAGGTGCCTTATCCGCGCTCTCCGGTGCTTTCTGCCTTCTGCCGGGCTCCTCTGCTATCTTCCAGCTTTTTTACTAGCGGGGGCCCAGTTTTCTTTGTCGTCTTCTTAATTCTTCTCTTCTTGAGATGTTGACACGACGATCTCTCCCGCTGTAATGCCGTGTGCGCAGTGATATATATAGGCATAGGGCGTGGTCGCCGGGTGATGTCACCCAGTGACCCCACCCCCTTATGACGTCACAGTCCCAGGGCAAAAACATGTTGTTCTGCCCCAAACAAGCTCTTGTATTGTTTTGGAACATTAAACCGACCATTGTAAAAAAATAGAAATGTTCATCTTGAGCAGACGTCTCCAAACTTTTGCCTATATCTGGCCCTTGGGGCAATATTACACCAACTGACACCAATGATGGGGCACCATTCCCCCTATTTTATACCATCAATGGGGTACTAATCTACTGATTGATTAAAAAAAAGGGGGGGGGGCACTATTTATCCCATTAAGCCTAGGTTCACACTGCTGCAAATTCAAAATCGCTGTAAAATGCGCGATTTTACCGCGATTTCGCGGCAGCGATTTTGCCGCGATTTCGGCCGCAATTTAATGTAAATCGCGGCCCGAAATCGCAAAAAGTAGTACAGGAACTACTTTTTTGAAATCGCAGATGCGGCGTCGCACTGATTAGGACAGTGCCATTGCCGACAATTGCCGCCGATTTGAGATGCGATTTGACATGTCAAATCGCATCTCAAATCGTACCCAGTGTGAACCAGGGCAAAAACTGATAAGGGGTCCATATAGTGAACTTGGCGTTGAGTTATTCACTTTACGATCAATACAAAAGACAAGGGGGCACTCTTTACGTCTAGAGGAAAAGAGATTTCACCTCCAAATACAGAAATGTTTCTTCACAGTAAGAGCTGTGAAAATGTGGAAAAGACTCCCTCCAGAGGTGGTTCTGGCCAGCTCAGTAAAGTGCTTTAAGAAAGGCCTGGATACTTTCCTAAATGTACAGAATATAACTGGGTACTAGTTATATTCCCCCGATTGCCTCTCGGGGAATAGGAAGGATTTTTTTTCCCTGCTGTAGCAAATTGGATCATGCTGGGGTTTTTCGCCTTCCTCTGTGCATATAGAATTGCTTATACGGGATTGTATGATATTATTATTGTTGGTGTTGTGTGTGTGTGTTTTTTTTTTTTTTTATGGTTGAACTGGATGGACGTTACGAATGCTCCTGATTCAGGAACATTGTAATGCCGACTGCAGCCTAAAATCTGCGTGGCATAAGGCTCTTATGCCACGCATATCTTAGGCTGCATTCTAGCGATGACCGCTAGGGGGCGCTCCCATTGTGCTCAGTGTATAGTATTCACAATGTTGCGCGAGCCCTGCGTACGCAATTTACGTTGTTTCTGTACGGCGTGTTTAGCGTAAGGCTGCCCCTTCTAATAGCAGGGGCAGCCAATGCTAAAGTATACCCGTCGTTCCCGCGTCGCGATGTTCGAATTTTACGTAATTTGCGTAAGTGATTCGTGAATGGCGCTGGACGCCATTCACGTTCACTTTGAAGCAAATGACGTCCTTGCGACGTCATTTGCCGCAATGCATGTCAGGAAAGTTTCCCGACGGAGCATGCGCTCTACGCTCGGCGCGGGAGCGCGCCTAATTTAAATGATTCCCGCCCCCTACGGGATCATTTACATTAGGCGCCCTTACGCAGGGCAAGTTTACACAGTGCACACACAATTTACGGAGCTACTGCTCCGTGAATCGCGGGTAGCGCAGTAAATTTGCGGGGGCGCAGGGCAAAAACGCTGCCCTGCGCCTCCGCAAATAAGGGGCAAATCTACCTGAATCCGGGCCAAAATGTTCAGGATTTAAAGCAGCAGTGCCTACTGACTAAATAACCTTATTGTTTGATGAGCCTAGTTGTAGCTGGTCAGAAGCACCATACTAATACTACTACTGAGCTCTGAGTATAGATTTGGTACTTTGAAAAGGACAACTAAAGGTACGTTGTATTGAAGCCCAACTCCCAATAAAAGTAAAAATCCTCCCTTGCAGTAGGGCTGGAAGGGTTAAATGGTTATTTACATCTAGAAGACCACAGTAAGGGCTACTTAAAACTTGCTTCAAAACAAGGCTTCAACAGGATTTGTTAAAGCTCTCCGAACGCCAGTCGAAACTCCTGTTACTAAATAAAATGTTTAGCTTTCACTCCGGTTTACACCTTGCTTTTACTTGGTGCTTCGGTGGGGCTTCAAGCGAGCTTTGCCATAGACTTCTATGGAGGCTTTGAAGCACCATTGAAGCTACTTTGGGTATAAATTTTGAAGCAAAGTAAAAGCAAGTGTAAACAGGACTGTAAACAAACCGTTTTGTTTAGTGACAGGAGCCTTAACTAGCTTTCAGAGAGCTTTAACAAAGCCTGTCTGAAGCCTTAGCAAGTGTAAATAAGCCTAAATGCTATTTTACTTACTAGATCCTATGCTTCCCTGGCAGATCATGCTTCCTTATGTTCCAACAGTAGACTATCCCGTCCAATGCAGGGCTATAGGTATTTCATTGGTCTTGGTAATGTCAGGGGCATCTGACGGCCATAAAGGGGAGGTAGCTGAGCATACCAGCCTTCCAGCATGGAGGAGCCTGCAAAAGTGAAAGATCAAGTAAGTAAAACTGCTTCACCCATTCCCCTAAAAGTAAATCGGCATTTAAATGTGGCCATACATGGATCAGAATTCGTACAGTTCAGCGGGAACCAGACAAATTTTGATCCCTGTATGGGCAAGCTGGTTGTACAGAAGTCAATCTACCAATTGAATTCTGTACAACCAGCCTGTCTGGTTTTTCCTGATTGATCAGTGCTGCCGGCTATAATCGGCAGCACTGATCAGTGTATTCTAATGGTGGGGAAGTCTTCTTGTCACCAGAACACAATGGCACCTCGGGAGTGATTTCACACATTCCGTGTGGATGGGGGAATTGGGTCCTTTTTTTTTTTTTTTAACCTACTGGTTGAACAAAGAAAAATGTTTAATGAATGGCCTGTATCCCCCACTGGGTTTTTACTTTCCTCACAGTTCAGCTTTAACCAAAACGCAGAAATGTTTTCCGAAGTTGCCATGGTGAGAGAACGTTAATCTACAGATTGTGGACGTGAGGGAAACTACTGTCGTTTTGGGGGAGAGAGAGAGAGAAAGTCTCTTCTTGATTGCTTTATTGTGACTTTATCCTTGTGTATTTTACAGGCTGAAGTTTATATTGTCTGAATAAAGAAGCGCGCATTGATGTTCTACCTTGGACCTGGTCATGGTTAGTAAGAGTGGGAAGTCACCAGTTGGCCAAAAACTTAATGAAAGCTTTGAAGACAAGCATGAAAGGCGACTAGAATTCCATGAGATACTAAGAAGTCGCCACAATCTCACCACTTGCCGTAAGGATGGTCCAACTTGGGGCAAGGAACAAGAGAAGCATTCTCCACGTGAGGAGGAGTTCTTCAGGAGGAGACATCTTTGGACTGATGAATTGGGAGAGAAAAAACTTGGGTCCCCACCAAAGTTAAAGAGACATATTCGATATTCACCAGTGAAACAAAATCCAAGCGGATCGCTTCTGGAAAACCGACAGCTTCTATCATCGGGCAGTCAGGTAAATGTTGTTATTTCATGTATGTGTTGTGTAAGAAATGTTTCCCATATGATGAGAAATAGCATAACTGTTATGTATTATTTAACTGCTTCAGCCCCAGACCATTTTGGTGGTTAAAGATCGGGCCACTTTTTGCGATTCGGCACTGCGTCGATTTAACTGACAATTGTGCGACGTGGCTCACAAACAAAATTGACGCCCTTTTTTCCCCACAAATATAGATTTATTTTGGTGGTATTTGATCACCTCTGCGTTTTTTATTGTTTGCGCTATAAACAAAAAAAGAGTGACAATTTTAAAAAAAATTCTATATTTTTTACTTTTTGCTCTAATAAATATACCAAAAAAAATATATCAAAAAACATATTTTTTTCCACAGTTTAGGCCGATACGTATTCTTCCAAATATTTTTGGTAAAAAAAAAAATCGCAATAAGCGTTTATTGATTGGTTTGCGCAAAAGTTATAGCTTCTACAAAATATTGGACTGTTTTTTATGTTATTTTTATTAATATTTTTTTTTCTACTAGTTATGGTGGCGATCAGCGATTTTTTTTTTTTTGTTATCGTGACTGCAACATTATGGTGGACACATCGGACACTTTTGACACCATTTTTGGACCATTGTCATTTTTACAGCGATCAGTGCTATAAAAATGCACTGATTACTGTAAAAAATTACACTGGCAGTGAAGGGGTTAAACACTAGATGACGCTGCATGGAATAAGTGTTCCCTAGGAAGTGATTCTTACTGTTAGGGGACGTGGCTACACACGACGGTCATCTGTCACTAGGCAGAATAGGGGAATGCCTTGTTTACAAAGGCATTCCCCTGTTCTGCTCTTGCCAACCGCAATCGTGGGACTCCCGGGAACATCGAGTTCCAGGGACCCGCGGCCGCAATCTGCCTGCCTGTGCCATTCTGTTGACGTAAATAGGCGTGCGGCGGTCGGCAAGTGGTTAATACTGGAATTGCCCAGTTACATTCTAGAGGCCATTTTCATTTCAGGTTAATACATAATGCACTTAAAAATCTCCCTGAGCCTCGGTTCACAGTTTCACACTATCAACCATGTGTTTTTCGCACAGAAACTGCACCGCATTCCTGTTCAATTCACATGTGATTCGGCGGTGAGATTTGAGCCTATTCATTTGTAAACAAGGCATTTCCCTGTTCTGCCTAGTTATATGAGAAAATCTTCTGTTTCCTGTCATCGCGGACATCAATCTCTGACATGTCAGTGGTAGCCCATCCCCCCTACAGTTAGAACACGCTGAGGGAACACACTTAACCCCTTGATCACCCCCTAGTGTTTAACCCTTTCCCTACCAGTGACATTTATCCAGCAATCGGTGGATATTTTTAGCTCCTGATCGCTGTGTAAATGTCAATGGTCCCACAATAGTGTCAAAAGTGTCCTATCTGTCCGCTGTAATGTTGAAGCCCCAAAAAAAAATCGCAGATCACCGCCATTACTAATAAAAAAAAAAATTATAATTAAAATGGCAAAAATCTATCCCCTATTTTTTAGACGCTATAACTTTTGCGCAAACCAATCAATATACACTTGTGATATTTTTCTTTAAAAAAAAAAAAAAAATGTAGCAGAATACATATGGGCCTGAACTGAGGAAGAAATTTGTTTTATTGTATATTTTTTGGGGATATTTATTATAGCAGAATAAAATTGACAGTCTTTTTTTTGTTTATAGCGCAAACAATTTAAATTGCAGAGGTGATCAAATACCACCAAAAGAAAGCTTGTGGGGAAAAAAAGGACGCAAATTTCATTTGGGTACAGCATCACATGTCAGTTAAAGCAACGCAATGTAAAAAGCGCTCTGGTCGGGAAGGAGGTAATGCAATTAAGCCCTGTTCCAGGGCTGAAGTGGTTAGTGGGAAAAAAAAAAAAATGTATACCCCAATTGTTTTGTAAAATGTGAACAATGGCAACAAACTACGATACTTAAACTTCCATAGGTGATGTTTTTCATACTGTTACAGGTTACCTGTTTAGTGTTAGAGTAGGTTTAGCACTAGAATTATTGCTCTCACTCTAACATTTGCGGTGATACCTCACATGTGTGGTGCAAACATTGTTTACATATGCGTGCGCGACTTCACTGTGCACGAGCATGGAGGGATGGGGGACGCTTTTATTTTCTTCTTCTTTCTTCTTCTTTCTTCTTCTTTCTTTTTCTTTCTTCTTCTTTCTTCTTCTTCTTTCTTCTTCTTCTTTCTTTTTCTTTTTTCTTTTTCTTCCCGCCCCGAAGCCGAGCGGTAGCCTCTTCCCAGCAAATGTTAGTACAGTGACAGTGCATGTTTTTTTTAGCACTGGTCCCCAAAAAGTGTCAAGTGTAAGTTAATGTCTGACTGTCTTCTGCAATATTGCAGTCCCGTTATAAGTCGCTAAAATTTTCAAAATTCGACGCGGGAACGACGTCCATACTTAACATTGGTACGCCTCATATAGCAGGGGTAACTTTACGCCGGGAAAAGCCTAACGTAAACGGCGTATCTGTACTGCGTCGGCCGGGCATACGTTCATGAATTTGCGTATCTAGCTGATTTACATATTTCTAGGCGTAAATCAGCGTACACGCCCCTAGCGGCCAGCGTAAATATGCAGATAAGATCCGATGGTGTAAGAGATTTACGCCGGTCAGATCTAATACAAATCAATGCGTAACTGATTCTAAGAATCAGGCGCATAGATACGACCGCTCAGACTCAGAGATACGACGGCGTATCTGGAGATACGTCGTATCTCCTTTGAGAATCTGGGCCAATAACTTTTGTGCAAACCAATCAATACACGCTTATTGCGTTTTTTCTTCTTTTTTTTTTTTTTTTTTTAGCGGAATACATATTGGCCTAAACTGATAAATAAGTAGTTATTTTGTTTTATAGTGCAAAAAATAAAAACCGCAAAGGTAATCAAATACCACCAAAAGAAATCTCTATTTGTGGGGAAAAAAGGACATCTATTTTACTTGGGTACAGCGCTGCACGATCACGCAATTGTCAGTTAAAGTAGCGCAATGCAGTATCGCAAAAAATGGTCTGGCAGTGAAGGGGGGTAAATCTTCTGGAGGGCAAGTGGTTAAAGGGTGCTGTGACTGAAAAAAAAGGCTGAGAAACGGTGGTATAGACCACATAGGTCAAGTGATAGGAAATGTGATTATTATTATATATACATTTTAAGATTGATAAAAAGAATGTATCACTGTACTTCTTTTTGTATTTTATCTTGCAGAACTCCTGTCGTCATAACCGATCTAAGACGTATCCGTCTAACTATACAAATGTGAAACTTGGAACTCTGAGTAATATTGATCCCTCTGAACCTTTATACCATAGAATGAAAAAGAATGATGCAACGAATATTGAGAGGGGTAAGGTTGTTACAATGATATTCATATAATCTACTACATGTACAAGTACCTACAATGGGACTTAAGTAGTTACACAAATGGCATCACATATGTTGCAGGCCATGCATCTCTCCAGGCGGAAAAGGTAATGTTTGCGAACAAGGCACTTTTTCAATCGCGGTATAACGTGCGCTTACAGACCACAGAATGCCAGAGGAGAACTTCCCTTGGAAGAGGCATTCAAATACTTGGTTGCCCTAAAGTCCCCAATATCCTTGCAGTTATCCAGCTGCAGTTAGGATACCTCTTCCTAATACTGCGCCTACTTTCCTCCTTATAAGTGGAAAGGGCCTGGTATGCTCTTGAAGGGGGAACCCATGCCGTTTTAAAAATAAAAAGTTTGTGTGGAGTTCCCCTTGATGCACAAGTCGCATGCCAAAGTCGGATCCGTTAATACGGGAGATCTGACTTTGATCCATGCATGAACTACTTAGAAGTCGGCATGACTTTAAAGTCGTGCCAATATGAATGGTATTCATTGAAAATCATGGAGAACGACTTGTCCCACGATTTTGGACTGCAAAAATCGCATGACAAGTCATATAAGTGTGAAAGGGGCCTTATGCTTTTTAAATGTACCTGTCTGAAGGCAATTGGCAAACTGTCTAGAAACACAGAAGAATGCATTTTACTACAGTACCAGTAATTTCTTTGGGGCCCATATTGCACACTGACATGGTAACATTATAGATTGTTACCATATCTCACCGACATGTGAGATGCCACAAAGAGCTCAGTAGCTGGTATCCACAGTACTGTGCTACGGAAAGATTTGTACTGCAGCTACTTCATTCCCCAGTGTCTATGCCACCAGTGATATCTGCATTCTGTGGTCAACTCACAAAACTAAACCTAGCTATACACCCATATAGCCAGATTCAAGTAGGGCGCCACATCTTTAAGGCGGCGTAGCGTATCATATTTACGCTACGTCGCCTTAAGTCAGAGAGGCAAGTACTGTATTCACAAAGTACTTGCCTCCTAACTTACGGCGGCGTAGCGTAAATGGGACCGGCGTAAGCGCACCTAATTCAAATGAGGATAAGGGGGCATGTTTTATGTTAATGGGGGGTGACCCGACGTGATTGACGTTTTTTACGAACGGCGCATGCGCCGTCCGTGTACATATCCCAGTGTGCATTGCTCCAAAGTACGTTGCAAGGACGTATTGGTTTCGACGTGAACGTAAATTACGTCCAGCCCTATTCACGGACGACTTACGCAAACAACGTAAAATTTTCAAATTTCGACGCGGGAACGACGGCCATACTTAACATTGACTGAGCCAGCTATTTGATGGAATAACTTTACACCGGAAAACGCCTTACGTAAACGGCGTATCTTTACTGCGACGGGCGCACGTACGTTTGTGAAACGGCGTATCTAGGCATTTACATATTCTACGCCGAACTCAACGGAAGCGCCACCTAGCGGCCAGACTAAATATTGCACCCTAAGATACGACAGCGCAGGCTGTCGTATCTTAGCTAGGTTTAAGTGTATCTCAGTTTGAGAATACACTTAAACTTACGACGGTGCAGATTCCGAGTTACGTCGGCGTATCTAGCTGCGATTTTGTTGCATGCGGTTTGGTGCGAATAGAAAAAATAGAATTGAATGCGTCCAGGTGCGATTCAGCGCAGCTATATGCACTTAACCGCAGGTAATCGCAGTCTTTTGTGTCAACTGCGGATAGCAGCGCGAGAAAAAAACAGGAAGCACATCATAATCAAAAAAAATAAAAAGGGTTGCTATGGAAATGATTACCGCAGCTAAACGCGGCCGCATGTGACCACATGTAATCGCAATGTACAAATGCAGCTAATCGCAGTGCCCAGAGCCTTGAATTTCACTGAAAATGTACATGCTTTTAATTGCGGCAAAACTGCCATCCGTCTGAAAGAGGCCTTAGCCTGCCTAAACAAACAAAACCTAGCAGATTCTTCCATCACGGCTGAACAGTGCGGATGGACGAATCTCCCACTGTGGCTACTGAATTCTGACAACCCGTGTCACAAGTACAGTAAAATATCATTCAACTTTCCAGAAATCCTTATTTCGCTCTTAAGCTGACGACTTTGCCTTTGTTGCATGAAATCTTTTCAGTCCTGTGTGGCCCTGGGTTCTACCATGCTGGACTACAGAACACCCTTCCTTATGTTCTGGAGATAAGTGTGGTGGGGGGGGGGGTGTTTATTGTCATCTCAAACAGAAAGTTAGGAACACACTTTCAGAAAGTTAGGATTTCTTTCAGATTACCAGGGATTTTCTCTACTCAAACTGCTTTTAAAGGAATAAAATAGAAGCGCTCTTATACACATGCGGACTGAACACATCCACCTGTCAGTTTTTTTTTTTTTAGATGAACCCGATCGGATCGTCCTTCACCCTTTGAGCAGCAGATGTAAACGGACATCTGATTCTGTCCGTTAAAACACAGGGGATCATTTCCCCATTCATCTGGCAGATTAGATGACAAACAGACTGACTGTCCGCCTGCCCATAGAGGAAAGCGCTCTGTGTCTGCATAAGCGTAACTGACACAGACCGATCATCCACCTGCTCCACAGGGATCAGCGGACTGGTCCCCCACTGATCAGGTGGAGTCCACCCATGTAAAAAAGAGCCCTTAGTGTATTACAGAGATGTACAAAATATGTTTTTGTTTTTTTTAGTCTATTTAAGTGTTGTAAAGTGCGAAAATCTTTTTCATTTGCCTTACTCCAGAATAAGCTAAAACAATCTGATTGTACAATTTAGGGAGGTTTCCTTTCTTTATTTTGGATCTTGTGTACCATTTAGCTTTAAAGAGGAAGTAATCGCTCTTAAAAAAAATTCTGAAAAAAAAACCCCTGCAAGAAAAAGGCATAATGAGCTAGTATACATAGCATACTAGCTCATTATGTATTACTTACCTGAGATCGAGCCCCCGCAGCAGTGCTCGTTCCTCTCCTCCGTCGCCGCCATCTTTCCCCGAGTGTCTGCCTCGTATCGGGGCTCCGGCGCTGTGACTGGCCGGAACCGCAATGACGTCACTCCCACGCAATACGCGCAGGTGTAGGTTTAGGAGATATTTCTTGCACCTACAGGTAAGCCTTAAAGGGGTTGTAAAGGTAAATGTTTTTTCACCTTAATGCATCCTATGCATTAAGGTGAAAAAACATCCGACAGCACTGCCCCCCCTCCCCGAGCCCCCGTTTTACTTACCTCACCCCTTTAAAAAACACCCCTGCGATTGTCCCCGTCATCCTCTTCGGTTCCCAGCCTGGCTGTTGATTGGCTAGGTTGGATGGATTAATAGCAGCGCAGCCATTGGCTGGCGCTGCTGTCAATCACATCCGATGATGTGGCACGCCGGGGGGCGGGGCCGAGTGACGCAGTCGGCGGCTATGCCCGCCGCTGCATCATGGGAGCATGCCCGCAAAAGCTTTACACCATGCAAGCTTGCTCGCATAAAGGTGGAAAGCTCTTGCGGAGGGGGAGACATGACAGCCGCCGAGGAACCCCAGAAGAGGAAGATCGGGGCCACTCTGTGCAAAACGAGCTACACAGTGGAGGTAAGTATGACATGTTTGTTATTTAAAAAAAAAAAAAATTATCTTTAGTGTCACTTTAATTTAGGCTTACTTCCTAGGTCTAAGTGGTGTGTAAGGGTTTACAACCACTTTAATATATTATCTATTTAAAAAAAGACACACCTTTGCCAAAACATAATTAAATAAACTAAAGGCAAGCAACTAAATACGCAGTTAAACCGTGAAATGATTTTTCCTGCCAAAAGACTTGTATTCCTGTGTGGCCAGTTTTGAAATGTAGGCACCCTTGCCAGACAGCGCAGCCAGATCATCTACTTCCACTGCAGCAACAGTAATGTGTACAAAGCCTTGGTAATAGAGGCATGTTAACAAACAGAATTTCCATTATTTGATTTTGCTAATTACTTATTCACAGGAGTTCAAACAGTACAGGAAACGCCAGTGATTTGTTTGAAGAGGGATTCTAGCCAACAAACAGAGTAAGTACTGATCAAAATTTAGTAATTAACTAATTAACTACAGTACATTAAAATATTCAGTATGTCATGCCTACATGTGTTTCCTGGAGAGGTTGAGGTGACTTCTTTTCACTTTGTTGGTGAATGAAGCCTGTAATATGACTAAGGGTGCCAAAACACTTGCAAGTAGTGTGACATCATCACTGTGCTGTACATAGCCTGCAGAGAGCTGATCTGTGGGAGCGATCCATCAGGCCCATTCCCTACAGCAGGGATTCTCAAACTACGGCCCTCCAGCTGTTGTAGAACTACACATCCCATGAGACATTGTAACACTGACATTCACAGACATGACCAGGCATGACCAATTGTAGTTCCTGAACAACTGGAGGGCCGTAGTTTGAAGACCCATGCCCTACAGGCTGCCTACTATAGAGGTGGATACAAGACCAGACAACCTGCACAAGGAGACAGAGCAGCAGTGACCGGTCTTAAAACAGAAAGCTCCTGCACAACTGAAAGGTTTCACGCTTGATTGCTGCACAGATATGAAAGAAATTCACAAAGCACATCAAGATTCAAGTTAAAATACTCATGCCTCTTGTATTTAGACAATGTTTTCTTATCCTGGAACCTGAAACAGTAATGATATTCATATATTGGCACCAACACCGACTGACTACATTACCGTGGAGATGGTAAACAGTGATCATTTTTTGGAGAATAGTGTTGAGTGTTTAATTTTTTAATGTTTAGTTGCTTAAAGTCACATAGAACCATTGTTAGCTCCTAAATGCTTTTTTTTTAGGAGGATTTTCTCTAAAGTGGGGTACACACTATACGAAAATCGGGTGAACGTTTTTCCGATTATTATTATTATTATTATTATTATTATTATTTTTTTTTTATCAGTGTTTCACAGCAGATTGGAACCGCTGAAAGAAAATTTGTATGAAAATTCTCGTACGACAAAGGCCTTTTTTAATTTTTTATTTATGGTTTCTGATCATGCAAAATCTTTTCTGATTTGTTTCTTGTATGAAAATTGTATTAAAACAGTACACATTTAACGAAAATCGCTCCCATACGAGAACATTTTTGGAGTCCCTTTGATAATTTGCATAAGAAAATTTGGAGTCGACTGTCGAAAGTTGTGTACACACTATACGAAAATCGTCCGAAAATTATTTTGGACGAAAAGGTCCGCCCGATTTTCTTCGTTTTTCCGTATTTGGAGATTAAATCTTTTTTCCTCTAGAACACTGGAGGGAGCCTTATGCCGCGTACACACGATCATTTTTCAGCATGAAAAAAAACTTAGTTTTTCAAAAATGTCATTTAAAATGATCGTGTGTGGGCTTCACGTCATTTTTCAGGTTCTGAAAAACGACAATTTTTTTTTTCGAACTTGCTGCATTTTTTAACGTCATTTTAAATGATGTCGTTTTTCGGGTTGTAAAAAATGATCGTGTGTGGGCTAAAACAACGGAAAAAAATGCGCATGCTCAGAAGCAAGTTATGAGACCAGATCGCTCGTTCTGGTAAAACTACCGTTCATAATAGAGTAAGCACATTCATCACGCTGTAACAGACAAAAAAGCGCAAATCGTCTTTTACTAACACAGAATCAGCTAAAGTAGCCCAAAGGTGAATGGCACTTCCCCTTTAAAGTGCCGTTGTACGTGTTGTACGTCACCGTGCTTTGCTAGATCATTTTTTAAAAACGATGGTGTGTAGGCAACATTGTTTTAAAGCGGAGGTTCACCCTAAATCTTAAGTATTTCTTAATCGGACTATCTGAGTGTGTATTTAAACTGATCGCTATCCATACTTTGAAATATCATTCCAGTACCTTAGATCTGGAGTCTGTCGCTGCCACTTCCTGGTTCTCCTCCCGCGGGAGGGGGGCGTGTCACTTCATCTCCCTGCGCCCCAGTGTCTCCTGGGAGCACAGCGTCACGCTTCCCAGGAGAAGATTCCGAAGGCATAAAGAGAAAATATCGCGTGATTTTATTTGTCACGTGATCCACATTCACCGCTTCCTGGAAGCATTTGCTTGTGGGCTTCACGCTGCCCACAAGAAAAATGGAACCAACCAGAAGAACATTTTATAAACTAACATTTCATGGCGAGGGAGATTGCGGGGCAGTAGCGACAATTAATATGTAAGTACTATCTTTAATACAGTACAAGAGTTTAATTAAGCAAAAAAAAAAAAAAAAACGTCCGGACCACGGAACCCCCGCTTTAATGATGAAGTTGGGAAAACGTTGTTTTTTAGACATGCTGAAAAACGACCTTTTCTTTCATGCTGAAAAATGATCGTGTGTACGCGGCATAAGACCCCCACACTATTCGATTTTCTGCAGATTTTTACCAAAACCATATAATATGAGGGTCAAACCTTAAGATTTTCAATTTGTATACAATCAGGCAGGCCCTTGTACTACATGGTTTTGGTAAATCTGAAGACAAAAATCTACAGAAAACAGCCCTTCTGTTACCCAGCAAGATTTTTAATGTTCCTTCAGGCCGGGTTCACACTGGTCCGACAAACGCTCTGACATTGGGAGCTCATGTCGCTTGACGTGTGAAAATCAATGTTTCCCTATGAGAGCCGTCTTAACTGGTTTGACTTTGAAAATGCTCCCTGTACTACTTTGGTCCGACTCTGATCCTACTTCAACCCGTCGAATATCATTGAAGTAGGATCAAAGTAGGACCCTTTTCCTTACCATCCGACTTTTGACATCTGACTTGTGATTACAGCAGCAGTAAAAGGAATTTATCTCACTCTGGGATTTTTTTCATTGGTCAAAGAACAAGTCAGACTATCACAAAGTCGCATCAAAGTAGTATCCTGTTCATGAAAGTGGGATGGATGTAGGATCATTGTAGGACTGATGTCGCAGAGCAAAGCACGATGGAAGTTGTACTACTGTCGTGTAGTATAGTGTGAACCCAGCCTCAGGTTACCATAATCAGCCTGTGAATTCATTGGTGCATAATTTGTGAGAAGGCAAGTTTCAGCTGGTTATCATCTCATTGCATTAATGAGGCTCGTCTAGTACATAATATGCTTCTAACTGGGCAGCTGAGAATGTAGCTTCCTGGGCACAACCTTTGGTTTTTTGTTTGTTTTTTACATAATGAACATAAGTTGCTATAAGAGCCCTTTCACACTGAGCCGTCACAGGCGTCGGTGGTAAAACGCCGCTATTTTTAATTCAGCGGCACTCACTGGAGTGAATGGAGCCGCTGTTTCAGGGTGTTTGTAGGCACTATTTTTAGCGCTATATCACCTGCAAAGCGCCCCAGTGTGAAAGGGGTCTGAAGATCGTTGGGATCTGCAAAAATCATATATCTTGTGTAGCATTCTAGGAGTGTAACAGCTGGTTAACACTGACTGTGGCTAATGTATAAAAGAGAAAAGTATTTGTCCAATCTGGCATTAATAGTGAACTCAGATTCCAGGTACTGTATAGTTGCAGGTAATGACTGTATTGCATTAATTAATGTAATTTATTTTTTCATTTTTTTTAACAGCTGTGCCATATCAGTCTTAGATGGTGTAAGTATGCAATCTTGTGTTTTTTCTCTGTATAAGCAAATACAGTGAGTAATGTGCAATACATTGGGCTTTGTTAGCTGGTTGTGTGATAGTCCGCTTTACAAACCTTGGGAGATTGTGGAGTTGTAGGGGTCCTCTTCTAAAAGTCAACCTGAGGGCACTGGTGGAGAGTTTTTGTTGCACAAGTATGTGTATCACGGCTCACCACAATCACCTTTGATGCCCCCATATGTTTGCAGTAGTACACTGTAGTTGATGTGTTGTGCTGACACCCGGGGAATCCATCTAGTGACGCTAGCGCCAGTACTTCTACTGCTCGTTTTTCGCTCCCACCGATTGGCTCCTGGAGTCACCTGATGTTTGAGGGACGGTGTCCTGACACCTCCTCCTCTCTCCCTGTGTGACTCAACAAGGCTTCCGTCTCCCCCTCCTCGCTTCCGTGTGACGCGGCCGCATCACTGAACCGGCTTGGCGGTTCTCCTCCAGGACTTCCCCCGCCGCTTGAGATCCTTGATGCGAGGAGGCACTTCTTTTCCATCAGCCCCTGAGCCAGCGTGGTCTAACGGCAGTATCCTCCCTGCATGTAAACAGCGCCAACATCTGCTCCCAGCGTGGTTGTCATCTCTCCACTGACGGATCCCATCTCCCTGCATAGAGGCGTACAAGCGGCTGCTGTTGTTGAGGTATTGTATCACCTCTGCATACTAGCGTATGCACACCATTTGGATCACATTCTCAACATCTTCCCCGAAGCGTGTGTGTTTCCACTCTACCATCACCACATGAACTTCTGCTTATGTATTGTGGACTATTTTACTAGATTTTAAATGTTCTATTTTGCTTTGTGCTATTTGCGGCTATTTCAATTATTCATGCATATGTGTTTTTTTTATAAATTTTTAGACTATAAAGTGACATTCACTCAACCCCTGTGCGCTGTATTTTTTGTTCTTTTGCTTTTTGCCCATGTCTCCTTAGTGGTTGACAGCTGCACGGGTGTTTTTTTGTGTAACTTTTTAATCACACAGAACACTGTGGATTACCGTTTCTATGGTGTAGCGCTACCAGTGGGAGTTTTCTTGTATAACATCCAAAGTAATAGGCCTGTGGCAGAGGCCTAGAGCCAGTTCTGTGAGAGAGGCCTGTTCCTCCCAGCAATCTAAAGTGACACTTCGGCTGCCAGGCTTGTGACAGGAGTCTGTCCGGGGGCACTTCACCCGCTCTGGCTAGAGTGGCGACGAACTGTAATTTGGTACTACTGAGAGCAGGATTGCTCGGTTCTTATCCAGGCCTGATACTGCAAAGTTCTCCCTCTTTCTTCATCAACCTTTTTCTTCCTATTTGATGTTGGCCTGGAAATAAAGCATTGGAAAACCTCTATTCCTTGCCTGGACATTCGCTCAATACTCTGTTCTCCAACTGCACCCCTAGACAGCACTAAGGTAACTTAATATGCCGATCCCAACAACAAATCAGCGGCTCCTGAGGGAGAAGCCATACATGTATATATTGCAGCTTACCCATCCTTTAAAGGGTAAGTTCACCTTTTCAGAAAAATCTGTGAGGTGAACTTACACAGGAACCCCCCCCCCGTCCTGCTGACCTGGAGCCCGGCGATCTCCCACTAGGAGACATAGCGGATTCCCATCCCCCCCTTCCAGTGTCACATTTGACAGTTAGAAAACATTTTTTTTTGGAATAAAGGTTTTACAAAAATGAATAAAAGCTGACCATTGTAAGCACCACTGACAGGTCAAATTGCATGACAAGTCTATTACCGCCCTATTGCCCTATTACCGGCAATCACACTGTTCAAATTGGTGCGATACCGACTTTTGCGGTGCCACATTGATTTGAAAAAATAGTTCCTGCACTACTTTTTGCATAAAGCTGCACAGATGTCTTCCGAGTCGCACCCGAACTCGCACTGACGTGTGGCTTTGAAATCATGCAATTTTCAGATGAAGTCGCACGATTTCAAAGCCACATTCAATGTTGACGAGGGCTTAAAGTAAAGCTGACCAAAGACAGACAATGACAATTTGGAGATCCAACACCATTACCCTCTAAAGCTTCTACACATTAAGGTCTTACTCTGGTGTTTGTTCAATGCTTATCACACCCACTTGTAGAATGTAAACCTCTTCCTCACACACCCTTGCACTTGCAGACTAGAATCTTTTGATGTTCCCAGCTGTCAAAAGATGCATGTTTATTTACTGAACATATGCCCTCAGCACAGGCTTGTCTTTGAAGATCAACAATGCTCATCCTTGATTTTTGCTGCAAATTCAGTTGGATAGGATATACAGTATAGGCAGAGGCTGTAGACAATCTGATAGCATTGGTGGACAGCACAACAGGTAAACTGGCCATATATTATACCATTTTACTAAAAACCATAATATGAGTTCAAACCTAAACAACACTTTAAATTTCTATCCATTCAGGCAGGTCATTGCACTACACTACATAGTTGAAGGTTCAGTTTGTATCCAATCTGGCAGGTTGTTGTACTGCCTAGTTGAAGGTTAAATTGTTATCCAATCTGACAAATCATTGCAGTCAGGGCTGCTGATAAGGCAATACAGCCAGACCTCCTGTACTGGGCCCGGGCACCATCAGTTTAAAAGGGGGGCCCAGGCACCTGCTCAGCAGGCAGGCTGGCTGTACTGTCTCATTGCAGCCACTGTTTCTCTTCTGCCTCCCCCTGCAGTGCAATCAGCTTCTATTCCTTTTTTGCCTTCTGGTTGCTCTGCAGGTGGATTGGTCCTGGCACATGCGCCCCTCCCATCTGCTCTTCCAGGCCCCCCTCATTTGCCCCCTTCCCCCGCGGCACTATGCTTCCCTACTCTCATGTCCTCTCCTTCCATCAGCTACTGCGTGCACAAAGGGAGATGTTTCAGGATAGAGAGTGGGGGAAGGGACCGGTAAAAATGTAACTTACTGGCTGCTTCCTTTCCTGAATGAACACAGTAAGTGATTGGTACCAATCATGTCTATGTCCATTCATCATTGAAGCATAGTAAACTGTTTACTATGCTTCAGTTTGTGAATGAGCAGGAAGCCTCAGAGTATCATTCCTATTCATTAATCTGTGCTGCTGAGGCTGCAAAGAAAGGGACTGATAAATCTATGTTCTTAGAAATCACTGGGCCCAGCTGAAAGTCACTAACGGCAGCCCTGGTTGCAGTACAATATTAACCGCTTAAGGACCGCCTAACCAGGGCTGTCTTAATGAGAGGGCACACCTAGGCACTGCCCGGGGGCCCCAGCTGCATGGGGGGCCCCTGCACTTTCCCCAAAGCAGCTGGTCCTTGAGCCCACGCTGCCCCGAAATTGGGGGCCCCATGATGGCACTGAGAGTGATAGATACACAGGGAAGGCAGTCTGCCTCCTACCTACTTAATGTATGTTTACCTGCACTGTCATCATTGTAGGGACCCCAGAGCATTACTTTGCCCAGGGGCCCATGATGCTATTAAGACGGCCCTGCGCCTAACGCCGATATATTTCGGCAGAGCGGCACGGCTGGGCACAATCACGTACAGGTACGTCCCCTTTAAGATGCCCAGCCGTCCAGCACTCGCGACCCGGTCCTGAGCTCCATGACCGCACCTGCGGACCCAATCGCCGCCGGTATCCCAGGATCGGGTCACAAAGCTAAAGAACGGGGAGAGGTAAGTGTAAAAAAAAATCTTTCCCTGTTTTTCCTAGTGAGAGTGTGACTGATTGTCTGTTCCTTGTCATAGGGAACAATGATCAGTGATGTCACATGCCAAGCCACGCCCCCACACAATGAGAATCAGTCACTAGGGCACACTTAACCCCTTCAGCGCCCCCTGCAGGTTAACCCCTTCACTGCCAGTGTCATTTTCATCAGTGCATTTTTATAGCACTGATCGCTGTAAAAATGACAATGGTGTCAAGTGTCTGATGTGTCTGCCACAATGTCGCAGTCACGATTAATCGCTGATCGCCGCCATTACTAGTAAAAAAAATAATATTAATAAATAAAAATCCCCTATTTTGTAGAAGCTATAACTTTTGCGCAAACCAATCAATTAACGCTTATTGCGATTTATTTTTATTTATTTTTAACCAAAAACATGTAGAAGAATACGTATCGGCCTAAACTGAGGAAAAACAATGTTTTTTATGTTGTTTTGGGGGATATTTATTAAAGCAAAAAGTAAAAAAAAATTCAAAATTATAGCTCCATTTTTGTTTATAGCGCAAAAAATAAAATCGGCAGAGGTGATCAAATACCACCAAAAGAAAGCTCTATTTGTGGGGAAAAAATTGGCCCGGTCCTTTAGCAACAAAATGGTTCGGGGCTTAAGTGGTTAAAGATTCAATTTGTATCCAATCTGGCACGTCGTGGCACTACATAGTTTAAGGTAAATCCTAAAGAAAGTTGTACAGACTTTGTACAAGAAAACAATAATATATGGCCAGATTTAGGTTAGAAGGGGATAGTGTCTATATAGAACTTTATGCAGACTGGAATCTCTATGCAGATAATATACAGTGAGGAAAATAAGTATTTGAACACCCTGCTATTTTGCAAGTTCTCCCACTTGGAAATCATGGAGGGGTCTGAAATTGTCATCGTAGGTGCATGTCCACTGTGAGGCCCCGTACACACGGCCGAGGAACTCGACGTGCCAAGCACGTCGAGTTCCTCGTCGAGTTCTGGGATGAAGCCGCCGAGGAGCTCGGCGGGCCGCCTTCTCCCATAGAACAACGAGAAAATAGAGAACATGTTCTTTATTTTCTCGACGAGCTCCTCGGCGGCTCCATCGAGCCAAAAGTGTACAGACGACAGAGTTTCTCGGCAGAATCCGGGTTTTGACTGAGTTTCTCTGTGAATTCTGCCGAGAAACTCTGTCGTGTGTACGGGGCCTCAGAGACATAATCAAAAAAAAAAATTCCAGAAATCACAATTTATGATTTTTTAACTATTTATTTGTATGATACAGCTGCAAATAAGTATTTGAACACCTGTCTATCAGCTAGAATTCTGACCCTCAAAGACCTGTTAGTCTGCCTTTAAAATGTCCACCTCCACTCCATTTATTATCCTAAATTAGATGCACCTGTTTGAGGTCATTAGCTGCATAAAGACACCTGTCCACCCCATACAATCAGTAAGAATCCAACTACTAACATGGCCAAGACCAAAGAGCTGTCCAAAGACACTAGAGACAAAATTGTACACCTCCACAAGGCTGGAAAGGGCTACGGGGAAATTGCCAAGCAGCTTGGTGAAAAAAGGTCCACTGTTGGAGCAATCATTAGAAAATGGAAGAAGCTAAACATCTCAATCTCTCTCGGACTGGGGCTCCATGCAAAATCTCACCTCGTGGGGTCTCAATGATCCTAAGAAAGGTGAGAAATCAGCCCAGGACTACACGGGAGGAGCTGGTCAATGACCTGAAAAGAGCTGGGACCACCGTTTCCAAGGTTACTGTTGGTAATACACTAAGACGTCATGGTTTGAAATCATGCATGGCAGGGAAGGTTCCCCTGCTTAAACCAGCACATGTCAAGGCCCGTCTTAAGTTTGCCAATGACCATTTGGATGATCCAGAGGAGTCATGGGAGAAAGTCATGTGGTCAGATGAGACCAAAATAGAACTTTTTGGTCATAATTCCACTAACCGTGTTTGGAGGAAGAAGAATGTTGAGTACCATCCCAAGAACACCATCCCTACTGTGAAGCATGGGGGTGGTAGCATCATGCTTTGGGGGTGTTTTTCTGCACATGGGACAGGGCGACTGCACTGTATTAAGGAGAGGATGACCGGGGCCATGTATTGCGAGATTTTGGGCAACAACCTCCTTCCCTCAGTTAGAGCTTTGACGATGGGTCGAGGCTGGGTCTTCCAACATGACAATGACCCGAAGCACACAGCCAGGATAACCAAGGAGTGGCTCTGTAAGAAGCATATCAAGGTTCTGGCGTGGCCTAGCCAGTCTCCAGACCTAAACCCAATAGAGAATCTTTGGAGGGAGCTCAAACTCCGTGTTTCTCAGCGACAGCCCAGAAACCTGACTGATCTAGAGAAGATCTGTGTGGAGGAGTGGGCCAAAATCCCTCCTCCAGTGTGTGCAAACCTGGTGAAAAACTACAAGAAACGATTTTCTCAGGTGTTCAAATACTTATTTGCAGCTGTATCGTACAAATAAATAGTTAAAAAAATCATACATTGTGATTTCTGGATTTTTTTTTTTGATTATGTCTCTCACAGTGGACATGCACCTACGATAACAATTTCAGACCCCTCCATTATTTCCAAGTGAGAGAACTTGCAAAATAGCAGGGTGTTCAAATACTTATTTTCATCACTGTATGTAGAAGAAATTAGAAAATTCTAGTGAAGCCATTGTTATATTTTTTGAAATATTTACACATGCCCTTTTTCTTATGGTTAAAAAACGCACTGGTCCTGTTTTGTTTTTTTTTTTTTTTTTTTTTTTTTTACAGCTTAAAAACGGCTCAGCCATATACAGCTCAAAAACGTCATGGTGGTCATGGATAACACGGAGAGATGTTTTTAAGCTGCAAAAAAGGCTCAGAAAAGTGGCTGTAAAAACGTCCGTGGGCATGAGGCATTATCGTGTGTGGGCTTCACATAATTTTTCAGGTTCTGAAAAACGAAAAAAAAAAAATCGAACGTTGTTTTAAACAATGTCGTTTTTCGGGTTGTAAAAAATGATCGTGTGTAGGCTAAAACGACGTTTTAAATCCGCGCATGCTCAGAAGCTAGTTATAAGACGGGAGCACTCGTTCTGGTAAAACTACTGTTCATAATGGAGTAAGCACATTCATCACGCTGTAACAGACAGAAAAGCGCGAATCGTCTTTTACTAACACGGAATCAGCTAAAGAAGCCCAAAGGGTGGCGTCATCCTCATAGAACTTCCCCTTCATAGTGCCGTCGTATGTGTTGTACATCACCGCACTTTGCTAGAGCATTTTTTAAAAACGATGGTGTGTGGGCAACGTCGTTTTAATGATGAATTTGGAAAAACTTCGTTTTTTTCTACATGCTGAAAAACTTCGTTTTTTTTTCATGCCGAAAATTTTTCGTGTGTACACGGCATAAGAGTTACAAAATGAACTTGCTATACAATCTAAAAACAAATATTGAAAAAAATATTACTTACGTGTACAACTATTGTCTTTTAGGAGTTGCAGCAGCTTTCTGATTACCTCATGGTGAGTAGAAACTCTATGTTGCCATTTTGCTTGTACAATATTCATTAATATTTGCTATCTTTACATAGTTACATAGTTACATAGTTAGTCAGGTTGAAAAAAGACACAAGTCCATCCAGTTCAACCACAAAAAAAAAATAAACAAACAAAATAAAAAACACAGTACAATCCCATACACCCAACTCCATACCCACAGTTGATCCAGAGGAAGGCAAAAAAAACAGCAGAGCATGATCCAATTTTGCTACAGCAGGGGAAAAAATTCCTTCCTGATCTCCCGAGAGGCAATCGGATTTTCCCTGGATCAACTTTACCTACAAATCTTAGTACTCAGTTATATTCTGTACATTTAGGAAAGAATCCAGATCTTTCTTAAAGCAATCTACTGAGCTGGCCAGAACCACCTCTGGAGGGAGTCTGTTCCACATTTTCACAGCTCTTACTGTGAAAAAGTCTTTCCGTTTTTATATATATTTTTTATGGTTGAACTAGATGGACTTGTGTATATTTCTTTATCGTTACATCACGGGACACAGAGCGGCATTCATTACTATATGGGTTATATGGAGTACCTTCAGGTGTAGACACTGGCAATCTTCAAACAGGAAATGCCCCTCCCTATATAACCCCCTCCCATAGGAGGAGTACCTCAGTTTTTACGCCAGTGTCTTAGGTGTTAGTCATGGTTTAGCTTGCCTCCGCATCCTTGGGATTAGGTGAGCTACCGGTTCTGTCCAAAAAAGCCTGCGCGCTAAAGTGGTCAGTAACCGGACCCCAAACCCTTGGGGTATAGCCCATAATGCTTTCTTTTTAAGAGAGCTGGACCCTGGGCCCAGAACTTAGAAACCTTTGGGGCGCCTAAAGTTTTCTGTTTGCCAGGGTGCTGTATGGGCCCAGGACAGTGGATCCTTCATGGAAGAAGAAGGTTCCCAGGGCCTGAAGGTCTAGACATCCCCACGGAGATGGGGGAAGATTGGACCTCTTGCTTGGCAAAGTCCTGCGGCATGGAGCAGGTAAGTAAGGGGAAAAACCTGCGGGGCTTGGCTCTTAGCAAGTTTTTTCTGGGAGGTCACAGGGGACATGCCTAAGGTTATGCATTGCATCTGGCAAACCAGTCACATATCATGAAGATAGGATGGCTCTATATGTTATGTTTCCCCATAAAAAGTGACCTCCCTGGTAGTGTTGGAAAAGCTGTGAGTGGGGCCTTTTATGTACAAGTGTATGTGTGTGTCAGAGAGCTATGCTTACCTGCAAGCCTCCAGGCGATGCTCTATCCAGTCCTCTCCCTCATGCCTGCAAAGCAGGCAAAAACGCTGACCTCCTCGTGTGTTCACAGGCCTGCGGCTGCAGGAACAGAGAGGCCCTTCCTCCCAACCCCCCCCCCCCGTCGCGGGCGCGCGCGCGGTGCGCGTGCACGTGTTATAGACGCATTTGGCGCCGTTTTAGCTGGGGGGGGAAGGGCGGGTCAGTGGTTTAAAGGAAGGGGCGGCCCTTCCTTAGATGCCACAGCTCATTCATTTCTCTGGCTTAAGGGAGGAAGGACTGGAGGGAAGCACGGGGCGCTGAGGACACACAGTGGCCAGAAAGAATACTACAGTCTTCAGAAGATTGTGGTTTAGCCTAGGAATAGGCTGGTTTTCTTTTCCATCTCATAGTCTTTTCTTTGGCAATACTACTCAGGGGGATAGAATGTTTTTTCTTGCCTAGATTGAAAAAAAAAAAAAAAAAAAGAAGAAAAGTTTTTCTTTGAAAAAAAAAAAAAAAAAAAAAAAAGTGTCATCTAGGGTAGAGGAAACATTTTTTATTCCCCAAACAGGTGTTTGGGCATTTAACTATTATAAGTCCCAGGTACCAATAAGTAGCAGGTGTACCTCGGTATTGTACCATGGCATCAAGATCAGAGGGTACAAAAGGTGGGGATTCCCCCGCAGAATCTGAGGTCTCGGATAGAGCTATGCCGCTGCTTTCCCCACAGGGAGCCGTTGGGCCATCGGGGTCTGGGGCTAGAGCTGACGCGAGTCAACCCAACCCTAAAGTGGTCACGGAGGAGGTGTTACTCGCCTCTTTAAATGAGATGCGGAGAAGCATGGGAGAAATGATAGCCGCAGCCATGTGGGGTAGTAAGCGGAATAGATCTCCGTCACCCGTGCGCGGACCCTCGGAAGAGGAGGTCCTTTCCTCTGGGGAATTGGACGACCTCTTGGACAGAGACCAAGTAGGTTCAGGGATCGAAGATCCGGATACAGAGGAGTCTGGGGCAGTCTCCCTGAGGGAGAGCTGGTGGATTCAGGGCTTGACGGACTTGGTCCATAAGGCATTCAACCTGCCTGTACCAGATCTCCAGGTATCAACGGTTTCAGCTTTGGGCTCACTGAGGGCGCCTCAAAGCAGGGCTGTGTTTCCGATCCATCCTCTCTTAGAGGGAGTCTTGTTCCAAGAGTGGAACAAACCAGACAAGGTTTTCTTTCCACCTAAGAAATTTGCTGTCTTATATCCTATGGAAGAAAAGTTTTCCAAGAGATGGGCTTCTCCTGCAGTAGACGCAGCCATCTCATGTGTTAACAAATCGTTAACATGTCCTGTAGAAAACGTACAGGTTTTCAAAGATCCAGTTGATAGACGCTTGGAAGCCCTACTTAAGAACTCCTTCACTTCTGCAGGGGCAGTAGTACAGCCAGCCGTGGCTGCGATTGGAGTCGCTCAAGCTTTATCGGATCAATTTAAACAAATGCTGGAACTTATTCCTGCCGAGCAGGCAGAAGAATTTTCGGATGTCCCTAAAGCCATATGTTTTACGGTAGACGCAATCAAGGATTCTATCCAACAAGCGTCACGTTTATCATTATCCCTTATCCATATGAGAAGACTCTTATGGTTAAAAAGCTGGGAGGCTGAGCCCCCATGCAAGAAGCTCCTGGCAGGGTTTCCCTTCCATGGAGGACGGCTCTTCGGAGAGGACTTAGATAAATACATTCAGACCATTTCAAACGGCAAGAGTACTCTCTTGCCAACTAAGAAGAGGGTTCAGGGACCTGCGTTTAAACGACAGTCCTCCCCTGGGCAGGGGCCCTCTAAGGCCAAGCAGTATCGACGGCCTCCTGCAAGAACAAACTTCGGCTTCAACAGCAGATCAAGAGGACAGGCTGTTAGGGGCAAGAGGCAGTGGTTTCGCAAGCCGGCAAAACCAGCCCCCAAGTCTACCTCATGAAGGGGCGCCCCCACCCACGAAGGTGGGGGGAAGGCTGCGACTCTTTTCGGAGATTTGGGAAGCCAGCATTCCCGACGAGTGGGTACGGTCTTCCGTGGCCACAGGCTACAAGCTAGAATTCCTAAGGTTTCCTCCTCCTCATTTCCAGGAGTCGAGGATTCCAAACGATCTGGAGAAAGGAGCCGCATTAAAGTCGGCTCTAGATCATCTACTTCCAGGAAGTGATAGTAGAGGTACCAGTCCTGGAACAGGGGCTGGGTTTCTACTCCAACCTATTCATCATCCCAAAGCCCAATGGAGATGTCAGGCCAATTTTGGACCTAAAGATGGTAAATGCATACTTAAAAGTCCGCTCATTTCGGATGGAATCCGTGCGGTCAGCAGCTGCCACACTCCAAAAGGACGACTTCATGGCGTCCATAGACATAAAGGATGCCTACCTTCATGTTCCAATTTATCAGCCACATCAAAGATATCTACGCTTTATGGTGGCTTCGCGTCATTTCCAATTCGTGGCGCTTCCCTTCGGGTTGGCTACGGCCCCCCGGGTGTTCACGAAGGTTCTAGCTCCAATCCTAGCCAAGCTAAGGATCCAAGGGGTCACGATCCTAGCATACCTGGACGACCTCCTAGTCATAGACCACTCGTCTCCCGGCTTGGAACGAGCAGTGGCCCTCACGGTCCAATACCTCGAGAGGTTCGGCTGGGTCCTAAATCGAGAAAAGTCAGCATTCCAGCCCACAAGGCAGTTGGAATATCTCGGCATGAGATTAGACACAGAACAACAAGGGGTGTTCCTACCTCTGAGGAAGGTCAAAGCCATCAAGGAATTAATCCTACTGGTTCTAAGCAAGAAAGAACCGACTATTCGCCTATGTATGAGATTACTAGGCAAGATGGTGGCTACTTTCGAGGCGGTGCCATACGCCCAGAGCCACACTCGCATCCTGCAGGCAGCCATCCTGTCAGCATGGAGCAGAAGGCCACAGGCCTTGGATATCCCGTTGCCTCTCTCATCAAGAGTCCGACAAAGTCTGTGTTGGTGGTTAGACCCTCAGAATCTACTGAAGGGGAGGTCTTTCAGCCCAGTGGCTTGGAAGATAGTGACCACAGACGCCAGCCTGACGGGCTGGGGAGCGATTGTGGATGGTTCCACTCGCCAAGGTATTTGGACAAAGCCAGAGAAGCTTTTACCCATCAACATCTTGGAGCTCAGAGCTGTTCGACTAGCCCTCAGGGCTTGGACGTCGAAATTGCAGGGGCTCCCGGTGAGAATTCAATCAGACAATGCCACGGCAGTGGCATACATAAATCACCAAGGGGGGACCAGGAGTCAGGCCACTCAGAGAGAAGTGAGCTTGATTCTCCTATGGGCAGAGGCTCATGTGCCCTGCATATCGGCAATATTCATTCCCGGAGTGGACAACTTTCAGGCGGACTTCTTAAGCCGCCAGACTCTATGGCCGGGGGAATGGTCTCTGCATCCACAAGTCTTTCAAGCACTCTGCCAAAGATGGGGAGTGCCGGACGTGGATATCATGGCATCGAGACTCAACAAGAAGCTAGACAGGTTCATGTCCCGCTCAAGGGATCCGATGGCCTGCGGAACCGATGCTCTGGTTTGCCCTTGGCATCAGTTCAAGCTTCTTTATGCGTTTCCCCCGCTCCAGTTACTACCCCGCCTGCTGCGCAGGATCCGGGTGGAGCACATACCAGTTATCCTGGTAGCTCCAGCATGGCCCAGAAGGGCTTGGTACTCACTAATCCTAAGGATGGTAGTGGGAAACCCTTGGACTCTGCCTCTAAGGCCAGACCTGCTATCGCAAGGTCCGATCCTCCACCCTGCCTTACGGCATCTAAATTTGACGGCCTGGAAGCTGAATCCTTGATTCTCAGGGGTAGAGGTCTGTCTCAGAAAGTAATCTCTACCCTAATCAGAGCCAGGAAACCGGTCTCTAGGGTGATTTATCACAGGGTCTGGAAGGCCTATATAGGCTGGTGCGAGTCCAAGCTATGGCTTCCTCGCAAGTTCACCATAGATAGAGTTTTAAGTTTTCTCCAGCTAGGAGTGGATAAAGGATTGGCATTAAGCACAATCAAAGGACAGATTTCTGCCCTGTCAGTGTGGTTTCAGCGGCCACTGGCCACCCACTCGCTGGTTAAGACCTTCCTTCAAGGGGTCTTACGTATTAAACCTCCAGTTAAATCCCCGCTTTGCCCGTGGGATTTAAATCTTGTTCTGTCGAGTTTACAGAAACAACCGTTTGAGCCGTTGGCTGAAGTTCCTTTGGTTCTACTGACAAGGAAGTTGGTGTTTTTGGTGGCCATAGTTTCCGCAAGAAGAGTTTCGGAACTGGCAGCCTTATCCTGTAAGGAACCATATCTTATATTTCATAAGGACAAGGTCGTTCTCCGCCCTCATCCTTCCTTCTTACCGAAGGTCATATCCAGTTTTCATTTGAACCAGGATTTGGTATTACCATCCTTCTTCCCTAAACCTACTTCCAGAAAGGAAGGGTTGCTGCATACCTTGGATATTGTCAGGGCCATGAAGGCCTATCTTAAAGCTACAGAGAAGATCCGGAAAACAGATGTGCTGTTTATTCTGCCGGATGGGCCCAAGAAGGGGCAGGCAGCTGCAAAGTCCACCATTTCTAGGTGGATTAAGCAATTGATCACTCAGGCCTACGGCTTGAAAGGGTTGCCTCCTCCAGTATCATTAAAGGCTCATTCTACTAGAGCCATGGGCGCCTCCTGGGCAGCACACCACCAGATCTCTATGGCTCAAGTTTGCAAGGCGGCAACCTGGTCTTCTGTCCACACATTTACAAAATTCTACAAGTTGGACGTAAGAAGGAATACTGATACTGCCTTCGGGCAGGCAGTGCTGCAGGCTGCAGTTTGAGACCCTCGGATTCCGGGGGCTCCTCTTTTTTTTTTGAGTTAAATTTAAAATTTAAGATTATTTTTCTCAAATAAGTTGGATTTATTATGATTTGAGTATATCTCTAAATTAAATCCTTTTGTCTTGGAGATGTTCTCCCTCCCCTCATTATAAGCATTGCTTTGGGACATCCCATATAGTAATGAATGCCGCTCTGTGTCCCGTGATGTAACGATAAAGAAAAAGAGATTTTTAATACAGCTTACCTGTAAAATCTTTTTCTTGGAGTACATCACGGGACACAGAGCTCCCACCCCTCTTTTGAGGACCATTTTGGGAGGCATACTGCTTGCTACAAAACTGAGGTACTCCTCCTATGGGAGGGGGTTATATAGGGAGGGGCATTTCCTGTTTGAAGATTGCCAGTGTCTACACCTGAAGGTACTCCATATAACCCATATAGTAATGAATGCCGCTCTGTGTCCCGTGATGTACTCCAAGAAAAAGATTTTACAGGTAAGCTGTATTAAAAATCTCTTTTTTCAACCTAACTAACTATGTAACTATCTGCAAACTCTCTTCTGGTTATTATGCATTTTAACCACTAGAGTACCGGGCCATCGTCAAATGACGGCTCCACGGTTACTCTGAAAATTCAACAGGACGTCATTTGGCGTCCTGTATTCTTGCGGCCACTGGGGGGCGCGCGAGCGCGCCGGCGGCCGCGCGCGCGCGCCCCCGAGATGCCGATGCGCGTGCCTGGCGGTCGCGATGTCCGCCAGGCACTCGGAATCGGCGGCTACAGGGACAAGACGTGGAGCTCTGTGTGTAAACACAGAGCTCCACGTCCTGTCAGGGGAGAGAGGAGACCGATCTGTGTCCCTTGTACATAGGGACACAGCATCGGTCACCTCCCCCAGTCACCCCCCTTTCCCCACAGTTAGAACACAATTTAGGGATACATATTAACCCCTCCCTCACCCCCTAGTGTTAACCCCTTGAATGCCAGTCACATTTATACAGTAATTAGTGCATATTTATCGCATTAATCGCTGTATAAATGTGAATGGCGCCAAAAACGTGTCAAAAGTGTCCGATGTGTTCGCCGCAATGACACGGTGACAGTAAAAAAATCGCAAATCGCCGCCAATACTAGTAAAAAAATTAATAAAATAAAAATGCCATAAATCTATCAGCTATTTTGTAAACGCTATAACTTTTGCGCAAACCAATCAATATATGATCATTGCGATTTTTTTTTTACCAAAAATATGTAGAAGAATACATATCGGCCTAAACTGAGGAAAAAAAACGTTTTTTTTTTTTTAAATTGTGATATTTATTAAATAAAGTAAAAAATAGTGTTTTTTTTTTAAATTGTCACTCTTCTTTTGTTTATAGCGCAAAAAATAAAAACCGCAGAGGTGATCAAATACCCCCAAAAGAAAGCTCTATTTGTGGGAACAAAATGATAAAAAAATTGTTTGGGTACAGTGTAGCACGACCGCGCAATTATCATTCAAAGTGCGACAGTGCTGAAAGCTGAAAATTGGCTTGGGCAGGAAGGGGCGTAAGTGCCCAGTATGGAAGTGGTTAAGTAAGAAAAATTATAGTCCTGCATTTCTTTCTGATACCTTTTTATATCTGCTTAATGGTGCCCATTCTACTCTATATCAGTGTTTCTCAACTCCAGTCCTCAAGGCGCCCCAACAGGTCATGTTTTCAGGCTCTCCATTATTTTGATCAGTTTCACTGCCTTAGTAATTACCACAGCCGTTTCATCGAAGGGAAATCCTGAAAACATCTCCTGTTGGGGCGCCTTGAGGACTGGAGTTGAGAAACACTGCTCTATATGTATGCAATAAACAGGATGAAGAATACCAGAAAGGTATAGATTGTATCCTTCTCTGAAAGTTTATTTATGGAAGAAAATTTCCGTAATTATGTTCATTGTTTCTGACTGGCAAAATAGATTAGCCACCACCTGAGGGCTCTTCGTATGGGAACATTGGTGTGTAGTGGTATTTTCTCTGATAAGTTGACAGTTGATTTGAACTATAGTAGCAGTGTAAAAAAACATCCATTAAAAGTTTTTTGTAGGTTGGTGATACTATACCCGGTATCCCACTTGAAGAGGATTAAAGGGGAGTTCCACCCACAATTTCACTTTTTAAATATAAATACCCCTGTAATACACAAGTTTAATGTAGTCTAGTAAAGTTAGTCTGTAAACTAAGGTCCGTTTTGTTTGGTTGTTAGAGCATTTAGTTAGTTTATAATCTAGAAATAGACCGTGGCCATCTTAAGTGTGGGCATCATGAAGCCAGACTGTATGACTTCCTGGATTTCAGCCTTGCAGATCTCGCACATGCTCAGTGCTGCACAAGCGATGTAATAGGTTTCAGTCAGGTTTCCATAGCAACGGGAGTGTCAGAGGAAGTTGCCGCCCCTTCTCTATGCAAATAGGCTATTTGCAAGGACTACTGGGATACATGATGCCTATCTCAGAAACCCTTGCGAATAGCCTCGTGACTTAATAGCCTAGGCTAATAAGGAGGAGGAAGTAATGGACTACAAAATAAAGGTATTTACAAGCAACAAAATAAATAAAAATTGTCCATTTTGAACACTGAGATTAGGGCATGCAGCACAGACAAACATAAAAAAATGGATGGAACTCCACTTTAATATATCTTTAATATTCTGCTTAAAGGAGAACTTAAGGGAATTTTTTTTTTGCATAGAGTAAGGGAGGGTTATAACCTCCTGTCAGGTTTATTTTTGCCATCTGTGCCCCATTGGGGATATCTTTCTTCACTTCCTGTCCCATAGCTAAATTTGGAAGTGAGAGAAAATCCTTCTAGAGTGAGGGAATCCCTGGTTGTCCCCAGGGTCATCATAGTTACATAGTTAGTTAGTCTGGTTGAAAACAGACAGAAAAAAGTCTATCTAGTTCAACCAATAAAAGGGGGGGGGGATTTTACAATCCCATATACACAATCCTATACCCACAGTTGATCCAGAGGAAGACAAAAAAACAAACAACAAGGCGTGATCCAATATGTTCCAGCAGGGGGAAATATTCCTTCCTTATCCCCAAGAGGCAATCGGATATTCCCCGGATCAACTTTACCTATAAATATTAATATCCAGTTATATTATGTACATCTAGGAAAGAATCCAGGCGAGCTAGTCTCCCCATTAGAATTTATCCATAGTATTCCATTTGTGGGAACAACCCCAAATTTTATATTTTCATTTGCTTTTACTTTCAGTTATGATGGTAAACAGTTCATAACATGTGCAATCAATGAATATTCCTCAGAGTCCACCGTTAACCCATGCAGTACCTCGTGACAACAGGAAGCCCCTCTCGGGGATGCACTTACCACAAGGATAAGTGTAATATGCCTTTAATCCAAGACCGATCTTCCTCCTCTTTTCAAATCGCCTTTCACCACCATACAGGGCACGTATAATAGGAATCCAATGAGCTCATGCAAATGAGATTAAATAACCCACATAGTGTGATATTGTTTCAATAACTTTAATACCCAAGGAAAAATAACCGCTCAGTTGTAATCAGAGAACCTCCTCACTGAATCCAAACCATGGGTCGGCAATGCAATAGTAATGCAAAAATACGAAGGGAACTTGGACAGCCGCACTCCAAAAACGTTCCTTTTATTAAAATAGATCACAAAATGAACATGCCACAGCAAAAATTGGAACAAAAGCTAATGCGTTTCGCACTGTAGCTTCAGTGCTTAGTCATAGCTAGTTATGACTAAGCATTGAAGCTATAGTGCGAAATGCATTAGCTTTGGTTCCAATTTTTGCTCTGGCATGTTCATTTTGTGATTTATTTTAATAAAAGGAACGTTTTTGGAGTGTGGCTGTCCAAGTTCCCTTCGTATTTTTGCACAACTTTAATACCCAAATGCAGCCCCCCTTACAATATATACATACTCTGTTTTAATAAAATGGAGCAAAAACAAAAAGCCTCTGCTCCCTCCAGAGTGTGTAAGACTGGCCGACCAGTTGGTACAGGGCCTTGAACAGGAACATAACCCATATGTCAAGACTTGTGAAGGCTGTCCTTTCATGGACGACAGAGAAAAGGATTTTACGGTGAGTACAAAAATTCCTATTTTCTTTGCCTCTGTTGTGAATATTTGAAGATGAATTTCTCCACAATAACTGCATCTACAGAGCTGAATGAGGATGAAAATGTTTACCGTTTCTTTAAAATTCACACTTTTTTATTCATGCCGATTAGTATAACTTTTTCTATATTTCCAGCGCTCTGACGGGAGACTTGCAGCTCTCCTATGCACAAGACTCATTTTGTAGAAAATGTATTTAACTGTAAAATTTATATAAATGCACATAAACTGTTTAAAGCTGGGCTCTATATCTGGCCACATGGTGTAGTCAGATATATAAATATATATTTGTATGCAAATTTAAAACGGCTTATTTATATTTATTTATTTTTACTCTGTATTCCAAAGGCTGCCTTTTTTTTGTTTTGTTTTTTTGAACTTGGGACCAGTAGCAGAGGACTAGAAGCTCCTCTTGCTTATGTTTCCCTGCAGACAGGCTGGCAAAGAGCTGGGTCATGTGACTGCTGTATATTGATTAGGAAAATGGTACTTAGATGTTTTTTATATGTTAAAATAATTACAGTGCCATCATCCACATACAGAAATAGACAGGACAATGTAAATTAAGAGTGTGTTTAGTATCGCTTGAACCTTGCATCAGAGAACCAGGAACGCCCAGTGGTGTGTGTGTGTGTTCCTAGTTTTCAGACCCAATGTCAAACTGAAAAATTATAGCGTTATGCTGCGTACACACGATCGGAATTTCTGACAACAAATGTCCAATGGGAGCTTGTTGTTGGAAATTCCGACCGTGTGTAGGCTCCTTCGGCATTTGTTGTTGGAATTTCCGACAACAAATATTTGAGAGCTGGTTCTCAAATTTTCCGACAACAAGTTTTGTTGTCGGAAATTACGATTGTGCGTACACAAATTTGTTTGACCGTGTGTATGCAAGACAAGTTTGAGCCAACATCCGTCGGAAAAAATCCACGGTTTTGTGGTCGGAATGTCCAATCGTGTGTACGCGGCATTGAAGCCCTAGCATTAATATCAAGTTAAAGTACAATTAAAGGCAACATTTTTTTTTTTAGAACACTTGCCAGTGCTGTTTTTGCCTTGTTAGGGAGATTCACCCTCTCTATTGTCCTGTTTACTATTATCATTGAAGGTGAAATTAAAGAAAATCAAAAATTTTAGGTTGTTTTCAGAAAAGTAATGGAGTGGAAATCTTCCAATAGGGACACTAGTTCTAATGACCGGGGGGTCCCCAAGGGATTCCCTTAATCTTCAGGGATTTCCATTCACTTCCTGTTTTGGCTATGGGACAGGAAGTGAAGGCAAATCTCCCCAATGGGGCACAGATGGCAAAAAATAAACTGACGGGTTATGACCCTCCTTTACTTTTATCCAAAATGAACAAGAACGTTTTGCCTATAGTTCTACTTTAACAGACCGGTGGTTTGGGCATCTAAGCTTGAAAAAACTCTGGTCATGAGAATAAAAAAAGGTTTGTTGGTTGCACATGATTGGATGATTGAAGTGAATGAAATAATCATTGATTAGTTTTAATACTTGGGCTGCTATTGGTAAATAGATGGGAAAGTATATCATATTTACTTGTTTTGGATAGATTCCAGGAAGTAAATGCTACATGAATCATCTGTCCTTACTCAAGATGGTCATGAGCAAAAAAAGCTAGGGGGGTGTCTTTTTTAAATAGATTTCTCTGCAAATAAAGCATTGAGACATGGATGGATTGGTTAGTTAACTTTGAATAATAAAAATTAATTAAATAGCATTTGTGGTGTAGATTCACTTTGCTAAGTGAACAGTCCATTTCCTTGAGAAAATCAACTACAGTATGTCCACAAAATTATTTTGTTAGTGATTACTTATTGTTGCAATTGTCCCTTTTTACAGGAAGCACTTCATAGGGAGAGCAAACTGAAGAAGAAACTGTGTGTCTTGCAGGAGCTTCTCAATGTGCTTGTACAAGCCTCAGAGATGTCATGGAAGGTAAATGTACAGTAATATTCATAAAAGAACTATTTAGCAAAGAATCTTATTTTGTAAAATCTTTATTCATGCAAATTGGGAATGGATAAGTTGTGTGTCCACAATCCTTTAGTTGTGCAGAATTAGTGTCCTGGTCAACATCAGGCTTCTGCTCTACAAACTCCCTGAGAGTTGGGCTTCTACTGGACTGACACATGGCACTGGGTCACTAAAGCTGCCTACAGACATTAGGGCAAACTTGTATCTTTATGCCTATGAAGGTGGAAAGTTCTGGTAATCCTCTCCAATCCATCCCATGCTTAGGTTGGTCAGGGTCATTAGAGCTCTATAAACCTACAAAACGTCCTCAGTCAAACTCTACGCATCTGGGTCAGGCAGGAAAATGTCTATTTTAAGTCAGTAGGCTAGTTAGTCAGTAGTAAATATAGTATGATTGTAAATTTCCCAAACTTGCACTGTTGCATCGGCCAATATTAGGCCCAACTAAGAACTGGGCCAAAACAGACACATTGCCTGGATATGATTGAGCCGACACATTTTGGCTGCTACTGTGTGTGCACCATTTCTATATAATGGGTAAGAAAAGGTTGTTTGCCCTATTTTCCTGGGAATACCTGTCCATCTGCGGTCAGCTTAAAGCTGTTCATAGTCTTAATTTGACAGTTGCTGGTTTTGGAAAATTCCAGTTATGATCTTGTGTTTCTAGATACCCACAAACACCATTGACGGTTCTCAGGCAGGTGAGGTGCCAAGTAAACCTTGTTAAATTACTGTTGTTTTCCCTGAGGAAAGCTGGCTTTTGGAGGTGTCAATCCAATGAGCCTTTCTATAGGCATAAATATGAATTTTTGGATTCCTGCAAATGGCCTTGAATTTCAGGTATTTAACGCTTTTGTGCCAACAGTATGCACATATGCGGCCCCACTGAACTGGGATTTTTTTCTGTGGGGCTGCATTTATGCGTATCTGTGTTTGTGCTGTAAGCGCACCGCACAGCATGCCCCTAGCACAGAGACTGGGGTCTTTCTGGGAGCCCCATGTCTCGTACCAACGATCGTATACACAGCTACAATATTTTTTTATTTTTTTTACTATTTTGGGCCAGTTTTCAGTTGATAATAAAAATCGGGAGATATCCATTACGATTTACCACCAATTAAAAAGCCCAATTTGTCCTGAAAAAAAAAAACAAGGTATAATCACCTGGATGCACAAATTTAATATGTACAGTTTTACGAACACATCAAATTTGCAAAATTTGTTTTGCCCTAAGGTGCAAAGGGGTTAGGGCCCTTTCACATGTGCGGATCAGTAATGATCCGCTCCGGGTGTCCTCAAAAGCTCAGCGGGGATCCTCCGTAAAATCCCCGCTAAGCTGGCAGCTGACAGGGCGGTCCCCGCACACTGTGCAGGGACCGCCCTGTCTTTCCTCCGCTCTCCCCGTCAGACGGAAGAAAATTAGGATTTTCTTCCGTCCGCAAATGCGGATCTTTGCGGAGGCGGACAATTACGGGTGTCAGCGGATGGTCATCCGCTGACACCCGTAATCACATAGGGACCTGTGTATGTCCCGTTTTCATCCGCAACGGACGGATGAAAATGCGGACATACGGTCCGTACGTGTGAAAGGGCCCTTAAAGAGGTGTGTGTGTGTGTATATATAATCATGCATGCCTGCCTAACTACACTTTATGGTCTATTAGCACTTTTAGGCGCTAAATACTTAGTTGAGATATTGGACATGGATCTAGGGCATAGAGGGTACAGTTCATACGCTCTACTCCTTTCAACTTATATTTTAATGTGAACCCCCAGGAGTTCTATAATGGCACTTGTAGCCACTTTCACAATTTTTAATTGATAGCAGCACGTATCAGATGTTTATTATACAGCTGTGACCCTAACTATTTAGAGTGCAAGAGATAAAGAGAAAGAGTAATGGGTATAATTTTGAATATGTTTAAAAATGTTTAAATATAATATGAGCTAGCATTCTTTGTAAAAATACGCAATTGCGCATACTGATAGAGTTGTATAGATTGTAATCAGCCCATGTACCTTATACATCCTATATGTATAGTTTTTTTGTTTTGTTTTTGACTACTGAATTGTAACAATATTTAGGCTTCCAACTTTATTTACATGTGTTCTGACTACAGGAACAGATCACTGTTTAATCAGTATATATAGTATGTGTGAAATATATTATCTGTGCCACTTATGTTGCTGACAAGGGGTTCTTCTGTGTGATGTTCATGAAGGTATGTTCCTGTTTTCAAGTGAAATACCTTTTCAACCTGCTTGCAAGGAACTTTTTCAACAAATCTTTTGTGTGCAAGAGATCAGAAATGGCCTGATTGATGCAATTGGTGTTCAAACTTATTACTGGTCAGTTTATGGCAACATAAGCATGGCTTTGTTATGTAGTTCAAAACAGTATTTACTCTCTTTAAATGTATGAGCAATCCTAAAGGTAGCCAACCAAAATATTTGACAGAGAAACCGTGAGAACTGGGTCAGTCTTGTGTATAGCCACCTTACAGAATGTTGTTACTTTTGTATTTGACTACTTTTTCTATGGGTACCTAACAGCATGTGATAATAGTGATCCAGTCTGGCCTTTTTGGCTCAATCTTCTGTCTGTGAGTTCTCTACATTGTACCTGGAAGCTGCTGTATGAAGCAAATTATCAAATAGTTTAAAAAACCTGTCCCTAAAGCTGGCCTACACTAGTGGCATTTCATGCAGAATGTTTTGTTTTAAGAACGCTCGTTTTCGATTTTGTAATTGTTAGTCCCCATCCTGTACAGCCTCTAAACAAGCTCTATGGAGGGAACCCCGATCTGGTGGTCTCTGGAGTGTGCTGGCCAGCATTACAAAGCACTTTAAACAAGCCTGCTTCTCTGCAGCAGTTCTTCTTTCTTGCTTTTTTATGTTTCTACTGTTGTTCTCCTGAGCCCTGTAATCCTCCTGTGTTCCTCTGCCCTTTTCCAAGATGGCGGCCATTCTTCGGTGCATCTGAGCATGCCGGAAGGAAGTCACAACAGTGGGGATCTCCTTTGCCAGTTTCCAAGATGGTGCGGGAGCCTGCAGGTTGCACTAAGCATGCTCAGCAATTACATCACTTCCTTCCTGTCGGGTTCACTTTTAAAAGCAATTCTCCTGTCTTTATAACTTTGCTTCACTGTTGGTTTGGCTACAATTTTCTGTCTTGTGTTCTGTCCTACTTTCTTTTTTCTCCCCTCTATTTTTGCAAATAAGCTGTCAACTGAGTGGAGCACAGCTGATGACTTCATGGAGCATTCTGCAATACTGTTTAGACTGAGAGCTTTTGAATATATTTAAAGTCAGAGAAGGGTTGAAAACCCTGCCAGATTTATTTCTCATTTTATGTGTATCCCATTGGGGAGATTTCCCCTTTTCTTGTGTAAACACAGCAGGATATGAGAGGAAATCTCTCCTACAGTGTCTTAAAAACGTATTCACACCCCTTGAAATTTTCCACATTATTTCATGTTACAACTAAAAACGTAAAATGTATTTTTTGGGGATTGTATGTGATAGACCAACACAAAGTGGCACATAATTGTGAAGTGGAAGGAAAATGATAAATGGTTTTCAATTTTTATTTTTATTTTTACAAATATCTGAAAAGTGTGGCATGGAACCAAGTGTCTTTAGAAGTCACCTTATTAAATATGTGTGTAATTTAATCTCAGTATAAATACAGCTGTTCTGTGAAGCCGTGCAAAGTTTGTTAGCCTTAGTGAACAAATGGCATCATGAAGGCCAAGAAACACATCAGACAGGTCAGGGATAAAGTTCTAGAGAAGTTTTAAAGTGGGGTTAGGTTATAAAAAAAAAAAATAAGCTTTGAACATCTCATGGAGCACTGTTCAATCCATCATCCAAAAATGGAAAGAGTATGGCACAACTGCAAACCTACCAACACAGGGCTGTCCACCTAAACTGACAGGCCGGGCAAGGAGAGCATTAATCAGAGAAGCAGCCAAAAGGCCCATGGTAACTCTGGAGGAGCTGCAGAGATCCACAGCTCAGAGGGGAGAATCTGTCCACAGGACAACTAGTCATGCACTCCACAAATCTGACCTTTATGGAAGAGTGGCAAAAAGAAAGCCATTGTTGAAAGAAAGCCATAAGAAGTCCCATGTGCAGTTTGTGAGAAGCCATGTGGGGGACAAAGCAAATGTGTGGAAGAAGGTGCTTTGGTCAGATGAGACCAAAATTTTACTTTTTGGCCTAAAAGCAAAATGGTGTGGCGAAAAACTAACACTGCACATCACCCCGAACACACCATCCCCAACGTGAAACATGGTGGTGGCAGCATCATGTTGTGGGGATGCTTTTCTTCAGCAGGAACAGGGAAGCTGGTCAGAGTTGATGGGAAGATGGATGGAGGCAAATACAGGGAAATCTGAGGCCCCGTACTCACGACCAAACATGTCTGCTGAAACTGGTCCGCAGACCAATTTCAGCAGACATGTTCCGTCGTGTGTACAGCCGCGCGGACAGGATTCCAGCAAACAATTGTCTGACAGACCGTTTCTGAGCAGACAACTGTTTCCCGGACTTGCTTTAAAACAGTCCGCTGGAAACCTGTCCGCCCGGACATGTACGGTCGTCTGTACAGACCTACCGTACATGTCCTGCCGCCCGCCATCCCTCGCATGCGTCGAATGACTTTGACGCATGCGTGGAAGCATTTTCAAGGCAGGCCGCCGGCGCGTCATTGTCGCGGCGACACCGCGTCATCGACGCGTCGACACCGCGGACACGCCCCGCGTATTGTTTACGCGCGGTCTTCTGTTCGATGGTGTGTATAGCCATCGAACAGAAGTCCCCGGGCAGTCCCCGGCCAGACATGTCCGATGGAAACGGTCTGCAGACCGTTTTTATCGGACATGTCCTGCCGTGAGTACTCGGCCTTAGAAGAAAACTTGTTAGTCTGCAAAAGACTTGAGACTGGGGCAGAGGTTGACCTTCCAACAGGGCAAAAACCTACAGCCAGAGCTACAATAGAATGGTTTAGATCAAAGCATATTTATGTGTTAGAATAGGCCGGTCAAAGCCCAGACTTAAATCCAATTGAGAATCTGTGGCACGACTTGAAAATTGCTGTTCACAAACACTCTCCAATCTGACACAGCTTGAGCTATTTTGCATAGAAGAATGGGCAAAAATGTCACTCTCTAGATGTGCAAAGCTGGTAGAGACTTCACCAAAAAGACTTGCAGCTGTAATTGCAGCAAAAGATGGTTCTACAAAGTATTGACTCGGGGGAGCTGTATACAAATGCACGCCACACTTTTCAGATATATATTTGTAAAAAAAATGGACGGACACAGCCTTAATCTGGACAATGTGGGGAAATAGCCTTCCTTTAGGAGTGACTAGGCAAAAAGTGTTAACAACTTCAAAGCTGAACCGCCCCACCCAGGGTGCGGTCCTACTGACTATAACCCCTCGGCCTGCACCAAGCAGTTCAGTTTTTTTCTGCCTAGTTAAGGAGGAGACATGGCTCCCTTCAGGCCCATAGGCTTGGAGGCTTTTAGTTCAAATGTAATTATTTATTAATTTAAGTTTTTTTCCTGCGATCTTCGATCAACTGCCGACTGGGTGACAGGCTGGATCCCAGATCCTTGTAGTCCCCCCAGTTTCGGCCATCGAGCGTGTGGCGACCATAGCTACACACTGGGTCGTCCACGACATGCCCGTCGCTCTACGGGTGGCCGGTGAGCTATACGCTCCAGGGCTTGCATAGGACCAGTCGCAGTAGCCTGGCCGACAGCCACCTCCCTTACCATGCGGTAGATGCGCTGTCCAGGATGCTTCCAGCATAAACCCACAGGAAGGGTAAGTAGTTACTACCTTGCTTTAGCAAGAAGACAGAGCTGGTCATCCCTGGAGAGGTGAGTAAAGGGCTCTATATTCCCCTTCTCCCCTCCTCAGACTCTCTGAGCTAGCTGCTGGGCAGGGGTTCCTCTGGGGAGCTTCACTTGGGGAGCCATAGTCACTAAATCAGTGTATAAAGCTGCATAAGAGATTCTGCTTACCTGTGTGTCCTGCTCCATGCTGTCGGCGGCCATGTTTGGTGTGTCCATGCTGTATTTCTTACTTGCACTGGCGACCATGTCCTTGTAGCCGCATCTGTATTGGCGTCTAGCGACGCTCGGCGGCCATTTTCCTGATGATTTCTGCTGATGTGTACTGACTGCTGCACTAGGGTTTTCTGCCTTGTTGGCCTCCAGTGTCAGATCGGCAGCCATTTTACCATGGATCAGACCATCTTAAAAGGGCAGATGAACAGATACACGCTGCTGACTGATCAGTCTGAAACATTGACAAAAATAGCAGCCCCAAAAACAGCCTTCGATCCCAGCTTTTGGAGAGCACAGATCGACAGACACACTCTGCAGGAAGCAGCTCTGCTAGCTAAACCATCTACACGGTTCCTGGGTGGTGTCTCTGCTGCAGCCAGGAGGGGAGTCCCTGTGTCAGGCGTGTGGGCAGCATGGCGTCAGAAACAGACGTTTTTTCCCCTGAGACACCTGAGCTGGCAATTGATGCCCCTGCACCCGATGGACGCTATGTCGGCAATCCTAGATGCCTTTGTTGCCAAGGTGGAAGCAGCACGTGGGAGAACAAGGGCTAGGAAGCGCCCCCTCCCCCCACCATCTGCTGGGGACAACTCAGATGCGGAGCCGGGTCCAGCTAGCGCTCATGACCCTGGCTCTGAGGTATCTGAGGATGCGGACCAAGATCGCCCAGACAGTGAGGACGACCTTGGACCCAGGTCAGCACGCGATAGGGCTCTAGTAAGTGACTGCGACTATCACCGCAGTGCGAGATACTCAAAAAATAGAGGGGTCTGCAAAAGCAGCAGACGCGCCGGTCCCCTTTGGGTTCCGTAGGGCAACCCGCACTGCTAAAGTGTCTCCTTGTGTGTCTTTTATTTAGACAAACCTTTATACAAGGAGTGGGATAAACCACAGAAGGTTTTTTCAGTACCCTCTTGAAGAAAGTTTCTTGAAAAGATGGACCTAGCCCCCGATAGTGGACCCTCCTGTGTCCAGATTAAACAAGCCAACCACCATACCAGTGGAGGGGGCTCCCGCCTTCAAAGACCCTGCAGACAAGAAGGCTGAGGCGATCAGCCCTGATGGATTTGCCCTTTAAGGGCATCATACTTTTTGGAACTTCCCTGGATAACATAATTAAAGATGCTACAGGAGGTAAGAGCACACTGCTCCCACAGTCCAAAAAGGGGAAGGCGCAACGCCGTAGGCAAGGGCCCTTCTTTACCGCACACAAGCGTTTTTTTGTCCGCCCAGTACGGCGGGTAAAAGACCACAGGCCGATAAAGCGCCTGCTCAGAGACGTCCCTGGTTTCGCAAACCCAAAAAACCTTCAGACAAAGCTACGTTCGCATGAAGGTTTGCCCCCACCCATCTCTCGGGTTGGGGGGCGAATTTGCGACATGGTGGACATCTCAGGTCCCCGACCGGTGGGTTTGCAAAGTAGTGTCTTCAGGGTACAAGATAGAATTTCTATCTTGCCCACCAAACAGATTGTTTTCCCTCCAACCTCCAGCTACAACCGACTCGTCGGGAAGCCCTATTTGGGCAGTTAAAGACGTGCTGAAACGCAGGGTGGTTATTCCTGTCCCAGTACAGGATCGGTTTCAGGGGTTTTACTCCAATCTGTTCATAGTACCAAAGAAGGAGGGCGTTTGCCCAATTCTGGACCTCAGGGCCCTCAATTGCTTTGTGAAGGTACAAAGTTTCCGGATAGAATCAGTTCGCTCTGTCGTCACTGCCTCCAGCCAGGGAACTTTCTGGCATCCTTGGACATCAGGGATGCCTATTTACATGTCCCCATATGCACAAAGCATCAAACACTTCTGCACTTTGCGGTCGGGGAAGACCGACTTTCAATTTGTGGCTCTCCCTTTTGGCCTGGCATCGGCACCTAGGGTGTTCACCAAGGTGCTTGCCCCAATTCTCGCCCTACTAAGACAACGTGGCATCGATATCATGGGCTACTTGGACGACCTGCTTCTGAGGGCCCGCTTCAGCCTCAGAATTAGAGGTGAGCGTGTCTATAACCTGTCAGACCCTCAGACACTTCGGGTGGCTACTGAACATTCAGAAGTCAGTAATGGTACCGATTCAACACCTAGGATATCTGGGATTGATTCTGGACTCCTCAGAGGCAAAGGTCTTTTTCCCTGTGGAAAGGTTGCAGACCCTTCGGGATGTGGTGCGGCAGTTGACATCCCAGAATTGGTCGTCACTCCGCTTTTGCATACGAGTCCTGGGCCTCAGGGTGGCCTCCCTTGAGACGGTACCATATGCGCAAATCTCACACGCGAGTGCTACAGAAGGAAATTCTGTCCAGATGGGACAAGTGCCCAGCATCCCTGGATTATCAAATCCGGGTGAGCCACCTGGTCAGGACCTCTCTAGTTTGGTGGCTGACCTCACCGGCACTTCTGTCCGGGAAGTTGTTCCTTCCTTATCACTGGATAGTCATTACGATGGACGCCAGCCTTACCGGTTGGGGGGGGGAGTCTGGGGGGTTCAGTCGACCCAGGGTCGCTGGTCTCCAGAGGATTCCCATTTGCTGATCAATGTCCTGGAACTTGGGCGATTAGGCTGTGCCTCTTCACATGGTCTCAGAGGCTACAAAGGCATCCAGTCAGGATCCAGTCGGACAATGCCACGGCGGTGGCATATGTCAACCATCAAGAAGGAACAAGAAGCTCGGCTGCAGCGTCAGAAGTCGCTCACATCCTAAGGTGGGCAGAAAGGAGCATACCGGCCCTGTCGGCCATATACATTCCGGGTGTGGAAAACTGGCAGGCGGACTACCTGAGTCGCCAGATGCTGGACCAAAGAGAATGGTCTCTGCACCCGGAGGTGTTTCAGCTTCTTTGCCCAAGATGGGGTACGCCAGACGTAGATATGCTGGCGTCTCGACTTAATCGGAAGGTATTAAGGTCTGTGGCCAGGTCAAGAGACCCATGGGCGGACATGACAGATGCGTTAGTGGCGCCATGGAGTCCGTACCGGCTAATCTATGCCTTCCCTCCTCTAAAGCTCCTGCCTCTTCTGCTTCGCAGAGTGGAGGCAGAGGGGATTCCTATGATTCTAATTGCTCCGGATTGGCCTCGGCGTCCTTAGTACGCCGATCTAGTGCGACTAGTAGCAGACGTCCCTTGGCGTCTACCGCTGAGAGAGGACCTGCTGTCACAAGGTCCCATACTGCATCCTGCTTTACAGTCACTGGCTTTAACGGCATGGCTATTGAAAGCCAGCTAAGAGAACGGGGCCTATCAGATTCTGTGATTCCTACCATGAGGAAGGCTAGGAAGTTGTCCTCTAGGAGGATTTACCATTGCACTTGGAAAGCTTACTTGGCCCTTTGCAAGGAAATGAAGTGGAATCCACGGACTTATTTGGTGTCCAGAGTCCTGCTGTTCTTACAGCGCGGGGTGGACCAAAAGCTTGCTTTAAGCACGATTTAAGGGGCAGATATCTGCCCTGGCTGTTTTTCTTTCAGGGACCCCTGGCGACTCACTCTCTAGTGAGAACATTTGTACAGGGGGTTCGGCATGTGGCCCCTCCCGTCCGTCCTCCACTACCTCCGTGGGGATTTGAATAGCAGACGTCCCTTGGCGTCTACCGCTACGAGAGGACCTGGTGTCGCAAGGTCCCATAGGTCATCCTGCTTTACAGTGAATGGCTTTAACTGCATGACCTCTAGATGCCTCAGAAACCACAGTTTAAGAACATTAGGGAAGTTCCCTTGTTGACGCTTTCTTAGAAAGTGGTTCTTTTGGTGGCTGTTAGGTCAGTTGAGATTCTGAGCTGGCAGCCTTGACATGAAAGGCTCCCTATCTGATCTTCCACAAGGATAAGGTGGTGCTGCGGCCGCAGCCTTCTTTTCTTCCTAAGGTCATTTCGACCTTCCATCTCAAGGAAGACATTGTACTGCCATCCTTGTGTCCTCATCCGTCGATATCCTAAGGAGACGACGTGGCATTCCTTGGACGTTGTCCAAGCTCTGAGAGTATACTTGTCTGTTACTGCTCCGTTCCGGAGTTCAGACTCACTGTTTGTTTCGGTGGCTGGTCCCAAGAAGGGCCCAGCGGTCTCATCGGCCGCCATTTTCGAGGTGGATCCGACAGATCCTGATTAGGTTTACGCCATAAAAGGTCGGGCGCCTCCCTGTCACGATGCATTTGACCAGGGCAATGGTGCCTCTTGGGCTTTCTGACATCAAGTGTCTGTTTCCCAGGTGTGTAAGGCGGCGACCTGGTCGCCCGGTCACACTTTCACTAAACTTTACAAGTTGATGTGAGTGCATCTTCGGATGCTTCTTCGACCGCAAAGTTTTACAGGCAGCTGTTTAGAGTTACAACTCCTCAGTTGAGGAGCTCTGTTTTGTTTTGGGGTGAAGTTTAATTTTATGCTGTTCCCACCCCTCATTTTGACACTGCTTTGGGACGTCCCACGTTGTCAAGATTAAGGCTGTGTCCATCCATGAACGAAAGAGAAAATAGGATTTTATGCTCACCGTAAAATCTTTTTCTCTTGAGTTCATGGACGGACACGGCAACCACCCCTCTTTTTTTAGGTTTGTACGGCTTGCTACGAACTGAACTGCTTGGTGCAGGCTGAGGGGATATAGTCAGTAGGACCGCACCCTGGGTGGGGCGGGGCGGTTCAGCTTTGAGGTTAACACTTTCTGCCTAGTCACTCCTAAAGGAAGGCTATTTCCCACGTTGTCAAGATTAAGGCTGTGTCCGTCCATGAACTCAGAGAAAAAGATTTTACGGTGAGTATAAAATCCTATTTTTCCTCCTCATTCACGTTTTTTGGTTGTAACATGACAAAATCTGGAACATTTCAAGGAGTATGAATACATTTTTAAGACCCTGTAAGTGAGGGAAATTAGTTGTCATCAGAACAAGTATCCCCATTGATTTCCTTTTATGTTACTACTGGTTGCAGTTACCAGGACAAATGGTAAATATTTGTCAGGGATAAAAAGTAATGCAGAAAGGTTTGCTAACCCTTAATAAATATAAATATATAAATGCATACATATAAATAAATAAATATATATATATATATATAAACGTTTTGGCTTTAGGTACATTTTAACCTTGGTTAAAAGTGTGTGTCCAGCAGGATGCAAACTTAGTTTACTTTATGTTTATGATTGTTGTACAAACTCTGTGGTTACAGGTGAGCGCTAAAATAAACTGTATCTTCTTTTACTCATCCTATTTCTGACTACGCTCTTTCTATGTCTCTTCAGGTTCTTCTCTCCCTCTGGCTCTTTCTGTCCCCTATAATGTCTGCTTTATGTATTTATGTTACACCAGGTTACAGTGCTTCATAAACATCTGATGCTTTGTAAAATCTGCAGCAAGATATTGAAATGTATTACTGGAAACTGAAAGATTGCATAGTAGTATGTTAAGAAAGAGCACTGTAAGAAGACTTCAGCACACTGGAATATACCATATTATTTCCATCTTATTGCTCCTCTGAGAGTGGGATGGTAAGTTTTGCAGATGAATTGGCGTTGCTAAGTTGGTAGCTGACCTAATTTAAAAATAAATTGCTGACTGCAAAGCGTGCACACCTACAAGTTTTTCAATTGCAATGGTGGGTGAAGGCTAACTTTGTGGCTTTGTAATACATAACTTTGAACACTCTATGCCAGGGGTGTTCAACCTTTTGACTTTCCTGGGCCACATTAGGAAGGAGAAGAATTGTATTGGTCCACACTAAAAATACACTAACAATAAGAATAGCCAATGAGCAGAAAAAGTCAGGCAAATCGCAAGTTAATGATCACCGATATACATAATGTACCTATGTACCCTTCCTTCATTTTTTTTTGTTCTGTCTTCTATTGCGAGGATGTGAAAGCCATGCTAGAATAATAATAAAAAAAAAATAGGTAAGCAATTATACTTTTATTTTGAAAATTAATAGAGAGGAACAGTGGCATGTGTTCAGGCTGTGTACAGTGCAGGGATGGGGCACTGCTGGGCACAGTGTAGAGTGGAGGTTGTGAGTTTTTTTTTTGGGGGGGGGGGGGGCACAGCCCACCACAGCACCCCTGTAGATTCAGTTACATGGCACTTACTGTGTCTGGAGTTCCTGCATTCACCGCCGCCGCTGCATCCCTACAGGCAGGCTCTGGCCTGGCTTGTCGGTGGCGGCCACCTCTGCAGGTACTATTTCAAACACAGTATCCCTCCGCATTCATAGCTGCAAAATAGCTGCCGTGGGTTGGATACCCCTGCTCCATGCAGTCTATTTATATAAAATTTACATTACGAGTGTGACAAACATTTGCACAATCGCAATAAAAAATAGCCACATTTTGTGTAATTGTTTCCTATAATTGTAATTGACATCTAGTGGCCATAATGGTGTATTTTTCCTGATTCAGGTATTCCAGGAAATAAAATAAAAAACATTATAGCCACTAGATGGCACTTGCAATTATAGGAAATAATCATATTTTACAAAATACAGTGATTTTCTTTCTTTCTTTCCTTTCTACTTTGCTTCTTTCCTTCCTTCCACATATTGTGTGTCTTTTCCACAAAATACTTTTACAATTGAAAAACAAATATTGCCTCCAAACATGTTCTTTGTCTACATTGAGACACAGGATGCCAGGGCAAGAACTTAGGGAAATGAGGGTTACTGGGGCAAGAGGAGATAATAATAAAATACTGACAGAGGTATAAACTTTTCCACACTCTACTAATAAAATATTGTTTTTGTGACCACTTGAGAGACTTACCATCGCTAGCACAGAAAGTAAGGGGACAGCTCTCCAATGTACTGTATAACAGATCAGAGCAGCTGCCATTATTCCTTTGTTTTTTTTTTATCAGGTTGTCAGTCATTTAGTCAAGTCACAAGAGCTGATGACCACTCAGCAATTCTTCCTAGTCCTGATGTGCTTTAAATAGGCCTCTGAATGCCAAAAGTCACTGCAGGGTGCGCATGCTAATTTAGGTTAATGCATACGCACATTAGCGAACATGCACAGATGTACACACATCCTTCATTCTATGCACCGATCAAGGAGCTGCACTATGTACATGCAGATCTTCAGTCACAGTCAAGTACTCAATCTTCCAAACATAGAAGCTTCGGCTTGCGTTTGGCTTTAATTTAAAATGCATGACCTAAGTTCTGTAGACTCGAGGGTTATTCTGAAATCCTTCATCCACAATGACAAGGTTTCACAGACCTCCCTAACATATAGCAAACCTTTTTTTAAACTTTAAATTATGTTGCATCACTCAAAAAAAAAATAGGTTAAATATGCTCCTGTATGTAGACCTTGATATTTGAAAGACATGTGCCTGGATATACACGCATAGACCCAGACATAAATGTAATGCAAAGTTTCCAGAGGACTCTGTGGCTACTTCATATCATTACAACTTGAAACAATGGATCATAAATACATACAGTATGTGTCCACCTGTTGGCCAGATCGGAGCAATGGTAATCTACTTATCCTCACCAGAATCCTAAGGTTTACCCAATTGGCAAATCATATTTAAAAAAATGTATTTCATGACCGCGTATTTCTGCCATGACAGTTTTGCTGTTGCTTATTTGGAGTATTAAAGTAAAACTAAAATTTTTGAGCTTTTGGGTGTAGTGGAGAGGGATTCGAGCACCCTCTCTATTTGTCCTGGTTACTGTTATCACCGCAAGTGAAACAAAATCCCAAATTTTGGATTGTCACCAGAACAGGAATAGAGCGTAAATCTTCCAATGAGGACACCGGCTCTGGTGACCCTGATGACAACCAGAGATTTTGGCGGATTTTCTTCTCGATCCCGAATCTTGGCTATGGGACAAGAAATTAAGAGAAATCTCCCCAATGGGACATAGATGGCCAAAAGGAGTGCAGGAGTAATAACCTAAAGCCATGGGGTGCACAGAATGAGGAGGCTGATAGATGTTCTAGCAAATCTGAGTTGTTCTCAGAGAAGCCCAAAATGTTTAGTTTTGGGAGGTATGGCAAAACTGTGCCAGCTCTGATGCAAAAGCCTAAGAAGACTATTTGAGCTACTGGAGCAATCAAAAGCGTCAGTTGCGTGGGGGAAGCATATTCAGTATAATCGTTAAATCAAGTACCGTAAAACATTGTACCGGATGCAAAATCTGCCATGTGTGAAAGAGTTGCAAGTAGACACATCAGTAGGTTTTCACAGCTTCCTTTGTGATGGGGTTACAAGAAGTGTGACAGGAAAACAAAGTTTAGCCGACAGGAAGCTTGGTTGAAAAAAAACATTAAGATCTTGAAGTTGAGCTGTTGTAGCAGAGCAGGTGAGTTCTGACAAGTATTTGTATTGCTATGTGTTTTGGCACACAGATGTAAAATAAGTGTCACTTCTTATTAATGTTTATGCTTGTTCATACCCAGGATTGGTAACGATGGATCTCCCATTAATAGGTGTGTGTTTACATTTTTTTCTTGTCTTGCAGGCCCAGCTGAATGAAGACAAATTAAAGTGTAAGGTGGAAAATCTTGAAAATCAATTGTTTTTCTCTTGTCAGGTAAACTCCCTTCATTTAGTAATATTTTGCCTATCTATGTATACTACTGATATGTGATTTTCTGACTTCTGCATATGCAAGATCAGTTTTATAGAGGGCACTAGTTCTGGGCCCAGAGATTTAGAGGGACAGTGTTTACCCAGAATCTATGGTGCAGTTTAATTGTGATAAATATGTGTACATTTGTTTTCTTTCTTTGATCTGTGACTGATTTCCTTTTACTGTTTTGCTTTGATGCATCTTTGGTTTTTGCATATCTCATTTTACGCTGTCATTTTTTTAAATTCGACCTTGATATACAGTGTATGCCTGCCTGTTTTTGATATTAAAACCATGCAATTTTTTTCATTGTGTTTTTTTTTTTTTTCTGTATTTATGGAAATGCTGATTTTTTTCTTATTTTTCCTTCTTTTGATTGTGCAGTGTAAAAAAAATGCATTTTTGGGTACCCATGAGGCACAGCCTGCCAGCTGCCTGTCAAAATATCAGTCTGAAATACTCAGCAGTATGACACTGTTCCGAGTGGCACTCGCATACAAAGCATATGTGTGCAGAGACTTACACCCCAAATGCAGAGAGTCAGTGTTCGGGGAATACAGCCTTGTACACATATGACCCTACATGCAAGTATCATTCGGAACAGCGCCTAGCCATGTACAGCTGCATATTTTAGCCCGTCGTTGAGTTTGATAGGCTGCTGACAATAGACTTTTTTACAGTCTATGGGCCAAAACCCATGCACACTTGCATATGCCGCCAACTACCTCTTCCCGTGAGATACTCCGCTGCGGATGGGAAGTCCCATTCAAAGCAATGGGAGGCAGAGAGCACCCCCAACCATTACGGCTGTTCTCATGTAATAGAACATTCAGTGATTACTTGCCTGGAGCTTTGCATGCAGCGATCAGCCCTGGATGCAGACTGTCGGAGTACTGCCCCCACTGTATCCCACAGCCTCAAGAACTTTGTATACATACTCCTTTTGTACTGATAAATAAACTATATGCATGTTTTTCATACACAGTGCAGCCCATTAATTTCAACTTTTTTGTGTTTTAAACTTTGCACAGTTTCTAACTGCTCATACAAGCAAAATTGTGCTTTGTGTTTGGTGTGTTTGCAGCGCCATTAGCAATACATAAAGTGCAAGTGCAAGTGTTGGCTAAAGGAATTTTGGGAGATCTATTAAAAGCTACACATTCAATCTAATGCTATGGTGGCACTCGAGCCAAGTCATAGCTCCCGGTGTCCATTCAGACACAAAGACCCAACCCTGTCTAGCTCCCTCTCTCCCCTAATTGGCTAGCTGACTATAATGGACAGTAGCGGCAGACAATGGTGCCACTGCTGTATCTCAGCCAATCAGGAGGAAGAATCTTAGGCAGCTGAGACAATCATGGACATAGAATGCCACACTCTTGAACAATAGTTGCATTTATTAAAAATTCGGACAGTACTACAAGCCACAGAAAACAAAAACTTGGGACAAACACTAGATATAGTGTGAAACACGTCAGCTGTCCCAAGTTTTTGTTTGCTGTGGCTTGTAGTACTATCCGAATGTTTAATAAAGGCAACTATTGTTCAAGAGTGCAGAACTTGTCCAGAAATACATCTTTGCTATTCCTGATTGTGTTCTCCTGGCGGGGAGGGAGCATGTAAAATCTGGCAACTTGGGTACATTCAGCCTGCCCATACAAGGTTCGAATCTTGAATCGGCTATGGCCGGCTTAACTTGAAACAATATAGTGCACAATATTTGATGTAATTATGTATACTTTATGAAGATGAGAAACATTTCGCATAATGTACCATTTTATTTTGCCTTCACAGAACTTTCCAAAGACAGGCATAAAAAAAATGTTGATGGAGATGGAAGAAAACAAACAGAAGTATGAACAGAAGGCTAAAGAATCCCTTCAGAAATTAACAGATGACAAAATAGCAATGGGAAGAAGTATTCAGAATACTCAGGTTTGTAACATCCATAATGGCTTAAATATCTAAAACCTATATTTTTAAACTGTGATAGAATAGGCAAAAAAAAAAGTCAGAACAGCATTCTGAGAAATCTCTAAATCTTCTATAGCAAGTAGTAGGAAAATAGAAATGTAAGCGTTACCTTTCTTGTGGTTAACTGAATATATTTTGTGCTGTTGTAATCTCTCAAAAATTACTACATTTAAAAAGCAGTGGTATGTCTGCACCACACAATTGTATAGAATAGAGGTGTGCTCCATTATACATAGAGAACTTTGTGAGGCTCCACTGATTGCACTGCAGCCTGTTTTTTTGGGGTTGGGTCTGCATTATGCATGGTGCAGCAATGCATACTTGATAGAGAGACCTTGTGCTATAAGTAGGCCCCTTGCTTTCCTTCTTCATTAAAGAACCAATTTGTTTATTTTGTTTAGATTTTAGATAGGTACATCTTATGGGCATCACAGTTGTCTGTTATAGTACTGAAAAACTGTCTTGATGGGGCAGAATTGGTAAAATTGGGGGGGGGGGAGCCATACTTGACAAAGAACCCATAAACTTTTGAAAGATTTGGGTCATAGCCCTACAAATTGAGTAACAATTATTTATAACCTGGATAGAGAAGGTGCCCTACACATCTCTTTTTATAAAGCCCTGTATAGGGACAAATACAATTCCCTTGATAGAATTACCGCACTTCAATGATCCCACTTTGAGGGAGAGGATTATTCAAGGCAGTGAGTGGATTCATTGACCATTGAAATATAGAGCGATTCTTTTCCTTTTTTTTCTTATCCATAGAAATGCATTTGCAATTCCAACTAAATACAAACTCCTAAACATTATATACCCATTGTTCTATATACAATGCTGTTATTGCTGGCGTTCATTGTATCTGGTCATGCCCAGTAACCTTAAAATGTTGGGATTCATTAATTGCCCCTGTAATTTAAATGTACAATATTTCTAAATGGAGAAACGTTGTTGCGCTGCGATCTAGCTGATAGTACTTGGAAAGCTTTTCAAACTTTGGATAGATTTTTTTTTAGGATTCTGTGCAGGATAAACCAGAGTAGTGAGATTTGATGGGGGCTGGGGAGATTCATCAAAGCCCAAATAAAAGGATGGGCTATATTTTGTAAAAATGTACACATGACTTGCATAGGTGAGCCAAGGCATGGATACAACGGAGAGCTTTCTGATTCATTTAATTTGTGTACTATAAGCACAGTGACCATCAACCCCGTCCTCAGGGCCCACTAACAGGCCGGGTTTTATGTATCACCCTGGGGAGATGCAGACTAGAATACTGCAATCACTGAGCAACAAATGATATTGCCTGTGATGTATTTTAGTTATCTTGCAAACCTGGCCTGTTGGTGGGCCCTGAGGACAGGGTTGATGACCACTGTTATAGCGCACATCTACTGTTCTTAAAATGGGAAAACTCCAAATACAAAAATAATATTGTGACCTTCTATAATGTTGTGCAAGTTTTATTTTTCCATGGTTTTATTGGACTTCAGCTTGTTGTAGCTGACTGCAGTGACTGAATGAATGACCATAGTCATGCTACCTGTAATTATTATAGCTACCGACTGAATGGAGATTCTTATCTTTCAGATGTCCTTGGCAGTATCATCAGATGAGTGTGAACTGTGGAAAGAAGAATACGATAAACTAAAAGCAGACTGGATTGAACTTAGCAGCAAACACTGTGAACTGAAGAATGACATGAATGTTCTGCAGAGTAAGCTTAAGGTATATCCCAAAATAATATTGTGTGCTACAAAAAAAAGGCTTTGGTTATTATAATACGTGGAGGCGTATTCGGCCTTAATAAATAAATATCTGTGTGCATATTTCTACATTAATGCATATGAACATGGTTTTCTTTAGACTATGTATAGATCTATCCAGTACCACTTTAGGCTTCATTCACACTTGTACCACTCCAAACTTGCACCAACTTTGGATGGGTGCAACTTGCATACTTTGGCTTTGACCAGTGATAATGGACAATTGTTGCACACAAGTTGCATTGTTTAACATTTAGGTTTGGCTTTAATGCAACTTCTAAAGGGTTAACATTAAAGTCTATGGCCCTCAAGTTGCATGAAAGCCAGGCCAAAGTAGTTAATAAACTACTCTGAAATTGATGCAACGTTAAGTCATGCATATATGAATGGGTATCATTGGAAAACATGGGGTAGACGACTTGTCATGCAACAAGTGTGAATGGAGCCTTAAGGCCGGCCATAGATGGTTTGGATTTCAGCCAGTTCAGCAGGAACCAGCTCGAGATTCGAATCGTGTATGGGCAGGCTGAATATACCAAGTTGATTGATCGATCAATTTGGTACAACCAGCCTGATGGATTTTACATGCAATTATCGCTAGCCGCTGCTATAGCCACTATTAATAATCACTGTCTTCTCCTGGTGGGGAGGGCTTCCCCGCCAGAAGCATACAATGGCTCGGCAGGAGGGATTCATCCATCAGCAGCGTAGTTGCAGAAAATAAATTTGATCCATCCATGGCCTACCTAATTAATGAATGCTAATCCAGGCTAAGAAGATGTTTTCTTGGCTGTAGAACATCTGCTGCTGAATGGAGGAGGTTACATGGGGTAGATCTGAATAATAACTGCAAATGAGTAGCTTCAGATTACTGAATAAATAGCTACCTTGACTTGATCTTTTTAACCCTTTGGCTGCCAGTGACTTATACAATGTCTCATAGCTTTTCCTCTTTTGACTAGCCTATGACATATTCAATAGCAGCCATAAGCTTGTTTTACTTTTTCCTGTAACTTCGCTGTGAACTAAAGCAGTGATTTAGGCATCCACAAAGCCACCTGATCAACCCAAGAAAATGAGTGTTCCCTCATCTGACCTATTACATTGCATCCAGCCCTATTTACCACTGCACAGGATTAATTGTCCTGTTTTCAGATTCAGCATGGCAAGCAGGGAACATAACTGCTGAACATAACTGATTTGCTGTGACTCCACTAACCATAGAAAGGCAGGTATCATTGTCCAAGAACAGGACAGGCAGTGTGAAAGTGCTAGTTACATAATCCCATCCTTGTATTAAGAAAGGCTTCTATGGGTTTATGAACACTTGAGCAGAGGCCCATACAGTATGAAAAGACATTTATTTATGTGTCCAGAGCACCATAGAGCTGCATTTAGGCAGTCTGTGTTTAGTCAGTGGAGAGGCAGCGGCCGTACAGACTCTCTTAGATAACTGAATTTGTCAGGTATGCAGGGACGGGCGCATGTCCCTGAACACATACAGTGTGCAACAGTCCCTGCATACCTGTAAGTCTGTACAGCTGCTACGTCTCCATTGACTAACAAAGCAGTTCCATGGCGTTCCAGGGACCTAAACAAATGGTTCTTCGCAATGTATGGGCCTCTAAATACTGATTGTTACAAGTAAACAAAAAGTGGCAGAAAAGGCCTGGTCTGGAAGTGGATAGAACATTGTGCAGGGAGAACGCTAATTGGCAACATTATGCAACAGAACACAAACCTCCTCGCAAGGCAAATTCATTGTGGGTTTTGGTTTCCTCCTCCACAACAGTCAGGCCATGAATGAGCAAAGATCTTCCTTGAGGTACAACTTACAAGACAACAGCTGAGGTCTGTCATCTTGGGCATTTGCTGAATCCACATTTAAAGTATCTGTAGTGCCTACTCCCCCCCCCCCCCTTGTCCGGTCAATAGAAAAGCATGTCATTGTTGTAGATAGAGACCAGGAGCCTTGTGCGAATTCTGATGTCTTAATATGCTGCATTCTAAACGGCTCTAGTTAGTTGTACCCCAGTTGTGAGTGTAGGGTCTTTCTTGAAGGCAGAAATTGTCCAGTCTTCCCCATGATTGCAGTTTGACCCCCCCCCCCCCCCCCCCCCTCATGCTGTGTCAGAGCCTCGCTACTAAGCGGACATCTCTTCTGCGCTCTAAGCCATGTTAACAACATTGTGTATTTATTGATTATTGAATATAGGTTAGGGGTAGGGAAAGCATGCACTCCCCAGAATATATGAAAGAAAATAAAACCCTTAATGTGCCAAAGGTGAGCCTGTTGAATTCCCCTTAAATAATACAGTGACATCCAAACACCTGAAGATGCATTTATTTAATCTATAGCTCAAATTACTGGCTGAGATTCGAACCATCTATGGCCAGAATGACCAAGAGCCATTATAGTTTGCCTTTAAATATTTGATTCCAAAAATGTTTTGGGAGCACTCCATTCCCTTGTGTTAAGACTAATATTCTGTACTTTCTCATGTAGTGGCTTTTTCAGTCCAAATGTAAAATTTACCTTCATAGCAAGCCAGATATGTCCATTCGTGTTTTTTTTTCTTTTTGTAAGCGAATGGTTGAAAGATGGCTTCATAGAGGTCTATGGTGAAAGATAGAGTGGCTCTTCTTATCTCTACCCATAAAAGTTAAAAGCCTGAAGAGACATTATCATTACCAAATCCTAATGGTCTAAAGCACAGGCGTCAAACACAAGGCCCACGGGCCAAATCCGGCCCTCCAGGCCATTTTATGTGGCCCTCGCCTTCCTCTGGTCCTCCTCAAGACCCTTACTTTTTGCTTTTAAGCAATGCATCCAGCTTCTTTCCAGCAGCAGCTTATGGAAAGGGGGGTGCACTGTGATGTAAGGGAGAGTGGGGGACTCAACTTGTGATGGTGGGGTGGCTCTTAACATCTAATGTAAGGGGAGGGGATGCGCTGGACATCTAATCTTACAGATACAACCGGCCCTTTTGAGGACAATCATAATACTGATGCGGCCCTCGATGAAATTGAGTTTGACACCCTCACTCTAAAGCCATACCACATTCACAGCAATGTCATATTGTTGGGTCCTAATAGGAGTTCAATATCTTAAGGATAGCATTGGTTGTGTTGCTACAATATGGCAGTTACTTTATTTAGATGAAACAGTATTTTGGAATATTGTAACAATACAAATACAGAGCATTCATTCTACCTCTATTTAAATTATTAATTTGTATGCAAACTCATGTTCTTGATAATATGTACTGAGAGGAATGCTTTGATATTGCTTATCCAGTTGATCCACATAGCCTTCTATGGGGCTGTCTCTTTATACATAGAAGTGTATGCAAAGTGACTTAGCCACTTCAGCCATTAAAAGGAAGTGTTCAGCCAAAGGTTATGAAGGTTTCTGCAGGTTGGGGCCCTCTGATCAATGTAAATATACATCTAGAGTACAAGAGGGATAACTGGTCTTTCTCTGAATGTACAGTGATCTTTTTACCTACACGGCAGAAGTGTAAATCACAAACTTGTACATGTACCTGCAATTCTAGATATTGCAGTAATATTTCTTATGTTGTGATAATTATCTCTAATTTTAGTGGGTTACAAATCAAGATGTACAACTTCAGCAGCTACAAAATCACCTACTAACTCTGCAGCAAGAGAGAAGTGAACTTCAGGCCTGTAATGAGCAGTTGCAAGAGGACTGTGAGATCCAGAAGGAGCAACTGAATTCTTTACAAGGTGATTATAAATTCGAAAAAGTCACTTTTAAAAGTCCAGTATTGTGTACTTTACCACAGCGCACTGTGACACTTGAATGCATCGGCATACAGTAAACAATTAGGCCGCTTTCACATCGAAGCAGCTCTAAGACTGCAGTATAATAGGGGCATCTACTGAACTCAAATTCCATAAAGCATAGATACTGTATGTCATGCAGACCAAACAAACCCATTCATATATTGTAACTGCATTTCAGTGTAATGTGTTTGGGGCCTATAGATATGAATGGTAGGGCAATAAAACACACATGAAGTCCCTCAAGCTGCATTTTAATGCAGTGTACCATATGATGACCAGCAAGCCATTTTTTAAATATATGTTTTACAGAGAAGAACAGACAAAACACACTTCATTGCAAGTCATAAACACAGTGTGAATCTAATCTAATCATTTTCGGCATGAAAAAAATGACGTTTTTCAGCATGTGGAAAAAACTTTGTTTTTTCCAACTTCATCATTAAAACGACGTTGCCTACACACCATTGTTTTTTAAAAAAAAATGCTCCAGCAAAGCGCGGTGACGTAAAACACGTACGACGGCACTATAAAGGGGAAGTTCCATGCGGATGGCGCTACCCTTGGGGCTGCTTTAGCTGATTTTGTGTTAGTAAAAGACGATTTGCGCTTTTCTGTCTGTTACAGTGTGATAAATGTGCTTACTCTATTATGAATGGTAGTTTTACCAGAACGAGCGCTCCCGTCTCATAACTTGCTTCTGAGCATGCGCGGGTTTTAGAAATGTGGTCTCTGTGGAAGGCACTGGTGATGTACCCCTGGCTATGTCACTAGTACTTTAATACACCAGGAGATGGGGGGTTAAAAAGGGAGGCTTACAATTAAAGCTTTGAATTTTGACGTCACATCGTGCTCCACTGACGTCACATATTTGCTCATTCATGGCCTGACTGTTGTGGAGGAGGAAACCAAAACCCACTTTAATTTTTTTCAGCCAGAGAGACGTAAAGTACCTGCTACTTCTGTATATGAGAAAGCATGCAGCTCCTTTCTCTTCCTTCCACAATACATTAGCAGTGCCTGAGCGGCCTGTCATATGGGAATGGGTGGAAAAAAAAAAACTTGTGTGAGCTCAAGTCACTTTGGTCAAAGCTTTTACTTTTACTTTTTCTCTTCACTCCAATGACTAAATAGAGCAGCGTGAAAGTAAAAGTGTGTATGAGAAGTAAAGGGATTTGGAAATTAAGTCAACATGTTGCGTTTTCCTGCAAGTAAGTGCATGTGAAACTGCATCAAAATGCATGGTGAGATAGGTTTCATTATTGTCATTTGCAGTGGAACTGCATAAAGAAAATGCTCCCCTACCCCCACAGACAGTATTGTCTTATACCTACCTGAGCCCGATGTCGTTCCAGCGCTCTGCACAAGAGCAGCATTTGGCCCAAATGCAGCCGTAGGATCACAGCCAATGAGGCGGGAGCGGGATGGGTCTGAGCAGCACTCTGTATGTGAATGGGCACATGGAGCCGAGCTTGCTATGGGGGCACTCAACAGGGATGAGAGGGAGCCAGAAGTGCTGGTGGGGGACCTGAGAAAGGGAAGATCGAGGCTGCTCTGTGCAAAACCATTGCACAGAGCAGGTAAGTATGACATGTTTGTTATTTAAAAAAAAAAAAAATTCCCTTTACAATCACTTTAAGTTCTGTACAATGCTGTCATTTTTACCTTTCGATCCAGAATACATAGGAATGTGTTTATCATCTGAAAAAAAGATTAACACCTTGATAAGCACTGTATTTCCTCTCTTTAGCTAGATTACAGAATGCGGAACAGCAGAAATTACAGATGCAGATACAGATCAATAGTTTACAAAGTAAGTTTCCAGTAATTTGTACTCCTATTTAAGTGATATGTTGTGTCCTGAAGTTGATCTTAAAGCGGGGGTTCCGTGGGAATGTGTTTTTTAGATCATTCTTGCGCTGTTACCTTAGTGAATCTGTTACTCACGTGTCCTAATCTTCTAGCCGCCAGCATTGTCTTTGTGCCGCAAAAGATGTTTTTATAAAAATCATAGATGGACGTTTCCATCTTGCTTGTGGGCGCTCTGAAGCCCACCAGCATTTGCTTCTGGGATACGGTGAATGCTGATGTCCCAGCATTCACCGCTCTATCCCGCGCATTTGTACAGTTTTTAAGGTGAGCGGCGCCGTCAACACTACACAGTTGCCATCACAACAGCCGGCGTACTGATAAGGTCATGCCCCGTTGTGACGACATACACCTTGCCGAGTCACGTGACCCTCGAGATAACGCGTGATTACAGTACAGCGCGTCTCCTGGGAGTCTCGACACATCACTCCCAGGAGACGTTGCGCTCAGCCAGGGAATTCTAAAGGCACGCCCACTCCCGTGGGCAAAGGAACCCGGAAGCAACAATAAATGCTGCCGAGTCAAGGTAAACAATGAGATTATAAAAAAATTAAAAAACGATGGATTATACATACACGATGTATGACAAAGTTGACTTTTAGGGTGAACCTCCGCTTTAAGCAGAGTTAGCTGCCCAATACTCTCCATTCTTCGCCACAATGTTGCAGATTTGCCATCCAAATACTTCAGTATTTACAAAGATACTCTGAGGAATTTAGAATTCCATTGTGCTTCTGCACAACAAATGTTAGCACATATGAAATTCTCATGTTGGAAATGGCTACATGAATTTGAAACAAACACCGCAGTATGTGGAGGCACACAGAGGTAAAGTGTCTGCCCTCTGAGCAGCCGAGTTCCTTTCCTACCGCTGCACTGGTCACATGAACAGCGCAGCAGAAGATTTTTGAAGCTGGGTGGGTGGAGCCTGATAGGTATTCAGACACTAGTTCTCCCATCAGGTCTGCTCCCCTTACAATTGACAGCAGGCATCTATAGACAGCTTGCTATTGGCTATAGAATCCGCCCACTGCCTGCTGTCAATCACGAGGAGAGCAGACCTGATAGGGACCTGGTGCCTCAGCTTCTCCGCCAGGCTCTGCCCACCATCGGCATCACTGGGTGCTAGGAGGCTGTCGGCTGTAAAGATGACAGCACCATTAAAGAGGAAGTAAACCCTCTTAAAAAATTTCTGAAAAAAAAAACCCTGCAAGAAAAAGGCATAATGGGCTAGTATGCATAGCATACTAGCTCATTATGTATTACTTACCTGAGAACAAAGCCCCTGCAGTGGTCCTCGTTCCTCTCCTCCATCGCCGCCATCTTTCCCTGAGTGTCTTCCTTATATCGCGGCTCCAGCGATGTGACTGGCCGGAGCCACGATGTCACTCCCGTGCATGCGCGCGGATGCCACCACTAACGACATGATCGTTGTTAGTAACGGCACGCTCAGTGCGCCTGCACGCTGTTATCTACGGCGCATGCGCCGTAGACATCAGTGCATGTCTTTTGGAAATATCTTCTAAACCGTGTAGGTTTAGGAGAAATTTGTTGCACCTACAGGTAAGCCTTAATCTAGGCTTACCTGTAGGCCAAAGTGGTCTGTAAGGGTTTACAACCTCTTTAATAAGCAGTGACAGGTGAAGAGGGGGTAGCCCTGCTAGTCAGACTCACCTAATTACTTCCAGTTTTGTTATCTATGAACTAGAGGTTATTATTTTTTAGTTTGGTGCAGTAATTTTACAAAGTGGCACCTTTAAGACCTGCCAACCTGGTTACAAGGCCATACCACTAGAACGTGGCATTAATATTTTTTTATAAAATTTCTCTGACTGTCTTTGTCAGCTTGAAAATTCAAATGCAGCCTTTGAATCCAAACACTATGACTTTTCTATAGGAGAGCCACAGCTCTCACACCCACAGTGCTAGCATTCATGAAGTAACCTTGCTCAGTGTCGGGTTATCCTAGAGCAGTGATGGCGAACCTTGGCACCCCAGATGTTTTGGAACTACATTTCCCATAATGCTCATGCACTCTGCAGTATAGCTGAGCATCATGGGAAATGTAGTTCCAAAACATCTGGGGTGCCAAGGTTCGCCATCACTGTCCTAGAGTAACACAGATGTGTGTGGAAAGAAGAGGATCATGGCAGATAAGCACCAATTGATACTGTAGGTTAAAAACAAATTGTTGCTGACAGATAAGTTAACTGTATGCAGGCACATGGCATTCTATGAAGATCTCACCCGACATGAATAATTCAGTAGATATGAATGTTATGTGAAAAATATCCTGAAAATCCGAGAATTCAAATCGGGTTCAAAAGGTTAGCTCAACCAATAAACTGTCTACCAAAGTTTACAGTATATTGATGCAAGCAATCTTGCTACAAGACCACTTGATGTAGTTAAAACATAAAATTTATTCTGGATTAAAAAAAAAAACTCACACACACAATGGGGGCTGGTGGCACCCAGCTGGAAAGGTACATGTACCGTATATAGAATGTCTTCAGCTATTCATTCAAAAAATCACAGTTCACCCATACCTAGTTGTATTTCAGTTTAGTCCAGTATTCTGTACGAGTCAAACCGTGTACGTATACCAGTTTTTTTAAATGACAAAAGATTTACCAGTTTGGTTATGTCTTTACATGCCATAGGGTCAACGTACATGGTACAATCAACTTTTTATTTATCAATACTATGTACTACTGACCTATAAAAAAATAAAGTTTGGGGGAAGTTGGGAATCTTTGCGGTCATTAATCTACACATATTTAATGAAACTATATACCGGTATATGTAGGAATGGTACATAAAGGCTAATATCAAGTGCTCATTGAAAACTGACAGACATTAGAAAATAGTTTGTATGATTATGTTTGATTAATTAATTAACCTAAGAAGAAGTGGCGGCTGGTGCTCAATATTTTGGAGGGGGGGGCAGCAAACACTAAACCCCCGGCGCTCGCTCGCACTACACCCAAACCACCCGGGGGCGGCGATTCATGGCCTTACCTTATGCTGTGGTAGTGGTGCGGGGAGGAGGTTGCAAAAGGAAAAGTTGGGGTCGTTGCTTTTCCCTCCAACCAAACAGGAGGCGGGTCCTGAGACCCAATTGACCGGGGAGTCCTAAGACTCAGTCTCAGGACCCGCTTCCTGATTGTCTAGGGTGAGAAGCACATAGACATTGGCGAATTTTAATTTGCTAATGTCACAAGTGGGTGGGCTCACTGCCCTGAGCCCACCCTTTTTAGTGCCAATTAGAGCCTCGGGCTCAAATCGCCTGCTTCAAATGAACAAAACGTGGAGATCGGGGGCCTGCGCATCAATTAGCGCTCCTGCGCCCCTAATGGGCTGGCTGCCACTGTTAGGAAGTAATATCATACAATTGCTTTTTTATACAGAAAGTCCTTAGGAAACAATGGGGTTTTTTTGTGATTATTTTCCTGTTTAATAAAAAACCACTGATTAAACAGTTCTCTCAATAACAGTTTAAATATCCAAGACCGTAAAGTGACATTAAACTTGAAAACAAAAAGGTTATATCCTGCAACTGGCCAATTCTTAAATGTGGTGGCTATATTCATTTTCTTTTTTGTTTTCAATTTCTTTATTGAATATAAAGTACATACAATATTTCAATCGCAGTCAAATGGCCTATACAGGCCCAATTTATACAAAAATACCTAATTTTCAATTTTTAAGAAAACCCATCCCTTAACCTACCCCCATTTGTTTTTTCTTTTTTAAGCCGGCCATAGACAATTCGAATCTCAGCAGGAACCAGCTGAGATTCGAATCATGTATGGGAATACTGAATGTACCCAAGTTCAATCGATCGATCGATGAACTTGGGTACAACCAGCCTGCCTGGTTTTACATTTGTTTATTGCTAGCAGTAGTTATACCAGCAAAGATGGCTTCCCCCCACCAGGAGAACACAATGGCTCAGTGGGAGGGATTCCCCCATCAACTCTGACTAACAACCCAAGGTTGCAAGAAAGAAATTTGCTCCGTTTGAGGCCAGCCTTAGATGACTTGACCAACAAATTAAAGCCAAATTCTTAAGAAAATACAGCTTTTTTTTTTTCTGGATAAAGATTTTACTAAATTAATAAAAGTTGACCATTGTAAGCACCCCTGATAGTGTTAAATGGCTGACTGACCCTTTTCTTGGACATCTTATCTGTTTAATGAAATTGAAAAATAACAGACTTGCTGGCCTGCAGTAAAAATTAAAGGAAAAAGTAAAAAAATAAATAAATAATTAGGGAAATGAATGCAGCCGCCACATCCAAGAACTGATAAACCTACCGTATATAACATTTTTGGGGTTAGGTTTAATATCCCTTTAATTGCTGCATTCGATTTTAACGCATTTTTGTATTCCCAGCAAGCATGTACTGTGTTTGCTGTTAGAAATTTCAAAATCAGGAGGGCCACTACACTCAGGTGTCCACAGAGGGCGTTGTAGTTCATAATCTTACTGAGCTGCATTGTGACTAGTTGGCCCAATATAAAATGATGCATTGTGTTGGGTAAAACCGGAATTTTTTTTACAGCCTCCTTTGCCATAGTTGTGCAGGGTTAGGCCCCGTACACACGAGGAGACATGTCCGATGAAATCGGTCCGCGGACCGTTTTCATCGGACATGTCTCCTGGGATATTTTGGTCTGGTGTGTGTACACACCATCAGACCAAAATCCCCACGGACAGAGAACGCGGTGACGCGGCGATGTGCGCAAACCAGGAAGTTCAATGCTTCCACGCAAGCGTCTAATCAATTTGACGCATGCGCAGGATTTTGGTCCGCTGGTTAGACGTAATAACCAGCGGACATGTCCGATTAGGCGTACTAACCATCGGACATGTTCGACGGACAAGTTTCTAAGCATGCTTAGAAACTTTTGTCCACTGGAAACCTGTCCGCTAGGCTGTACACACGGTCGGACATGTCCGCGGAAACTGGTCTGCGGACCAGTTTCAGCGGACATGTCTCCTCGTGTGTACGGGGCCTTAGACAGCTGGCCCAACACAACCTCCAACATACTGAACACCTAGATGTTGTTCGCATCCAGAGTTTGTATGAGGCTTATGTCTCCAAATAGATGAATGATTTTAATGCTAACCATGCATTTTTTTTTTCTCTCTAAGGTAAGATAATACTTAGAGGGGTTGTAAAGGAAAACAAATTTCCCCCTAAATAGCTTCCTTTACCTTAGTGCAGTCCTCCTTCACTTACCTCATCCTTCAATTTTGCTTTTAAATGTCCTTATTTCTTCTGAGAAATGCTCACTTCCTGTTCTTCTGTCTGTAACTCCACACAGTAATGCAAGGCTTCCTTCCTGGTGTGGAGAGAGCCTATTGAGGGGGCGAGCAGAAGTGTCAGGACGCCCACTAACACTCAGCTCCTTTCTCTATCTGCAAAGTAGAGAGTGTCCTGACACTCCTGCTCGCCCCCCTCCACCCTCAAGAGGCTTTCTCTACACCTGGGAAAAAGCGTTGCATTACTGTGTGGAGTTACAGACAGAAGAACAGGAAGTGAGCATTTCTCAGAAGAAATAAGAACATTTAAAAGGAAAATGGAAGGATGAGGTAAGTGACAGAGGACTGCACTAAGGTAAAGGAAGCTATTTAGGAAAAAACATTTTTACCTTTTACAAGCCCTTTAACTAGCTCATTGCACTCTGAAATATTTAGTGGAACATATTGTTTAGTTATAAACACATACAGATTGCATACCAATTTGCGGAGTGAAAGTGAATGTACATTCATTCTGAATGGGGCAAAAAAAAGTATTTACAATAGAAAATACTGCAATTGGCCACTAAATGGAACTTTCTACGATATTTAGCGCCATCTGGTGGTCAAATGGTATTTTTGTTTAAATTATTGAAAGATATTCAACCAACACAGGAAGTTGCCTAACATTTTTACCCTCTTTGCACAGAATGAATGTACTTTTCACTTTCACTGTGCAAATTGCTATGCAAATTTTTATATTTATACCCCTAAGTATTACATATCTCTTTTATAAGAATATGTTAAACTGTACAATTTCTATCTACCAACAACCATGTAGTAAAAGGGCCTGTGTGATTACACACCAATTAAATGGTTTATTTAGGTAAGCTTGATCACACTATGCAGATTTGGTAAATCGAAAAGAGATTGTACACAATTTAGTCAGCATGTATGTCCAGCTTTAAAGTGGATGTAAACCCACTCTCATCCTTTCTAAACTACTGCCATAGTGCTGATCTATAAGGATATACATGCCTCCTGCATGTGTATCCTTACCTGTCAAATGTCTCCCCTCTGTCTGTTATAAGAACTGAAAAACTGCAGATTCTGTGGGTGGATCTGTTGTCTGGAGCTCTGTGGGTGGAGTTGTGATGTCAGTAGACTCCCCACCCACCTCTACACTCCTTGTCAACATGCATTTTCTCCAGTGTATTTCTTACACTAAATTCTGCTATGATCAGTAACATCCAATCAAAATCCAGAAAGTAACCACATGACTTCAGAAAAGGAGTGGGGGTGGGAATTAAAAAAATAATGCCTGTCTCAAGCTAATGCATGAGATGTGTAAATAACCTGTTGCTCAAAGCAAGGGGGAAGAACGGACAAAAGTTTTCTCCTGTTTGTCCGTTTATCTCACTGAAAAAAGAAAAGAGGATTGCTCAGAGCTGGATTAACTGGGCACAGATGTTAGGAAATCTTATACTCTACATTCTGACAGCAATAAAAATAAATTCAGGTTTACATCCACTTTAAGCACAGAAGTCACACTTTGTATGACCTTCTCAGATAACAGTCTTGGCTATGACTGGTGGGTTTAGCATATTATGCAAATTATATATATATATATATATATATATATATATATATATATATATATATATATATATATATATATATATATATATATATATATATATATATATATATATATATACACACACACACGAATCAACAAGTGGGACACAATCATGAAGTGGAACGAAATTTATTGGATATTTCAAACTTTTTTAACAAATAAAAAACTGAAAAATTGGGCGTGCAAAATTATTCAGCCCCTTTACTTTCAGTGCAGCAAACTCTCTCCAGAAGTTCAGTGAGGATCTCTGGATGATCCAATGTTGACCTAAATGACTAATGACGATAAATAGAATCCACCTGTGTGTAATCAAGTCTCCGTATAAATGCACCTGCACTGTGATAGTCTCAGAGGTCCGTTAAAAGCGCAGAGAGCATCATGAAGAACAAGGAACACACCAGGCAGGTCCGAGATACTGTTGTGGAGAAGTTTAAAGCCAGATTTGGATACAAAAGGGTTTCCCAAGCTTTAAACATCCCAAGGAGCACTGTGCAAGCGATAATATTGAAATGGAAAGAGTATCAGACCACTGCAAATCTACGAAGACCTGGCCGTCCCTCTAAACTTTCAGCTCATACAAGGAGAAGACTGATCAGAGATGCAGCCAAGAGGCCCATGATCACTCTGGATGAACTGCAGAGATCTACAGCTGAGGTGGGAGACTCTGTCCATAGGACAACGATCATTCGTATACTGCACAAATCTGGCCTTTATGAAAGAGTGGCAAGAAGAAAGCCATTTCTTAAAGATATCCATAAAAAGTGTCGTTTAAAGTTTGCCACAAGCCACCTGGGAGACACACCAAACATGTGGAAGAAGGTGCTCTGGTCAGATGAAACCAAAATCGAACTTTTTGGCAACAATGCAAAACGTTATGTTTGGTGTAAAAGCAACACAGCTCATCACCCTAAACACACCATCCCCACTGTCAAACATGGTGGTGGCAGCATCATGGTTTGGGCCTGCTTTTCTTCAGCAGGGACAGGGAAGATGGTTAAAATTGATGGGAAGATGGATGGAGCCAAATACAGGACCATTCTGGAAGAAAACCTGATGGAGTCTGCAAAAGACCTGAGACAGAGATTTGTCTTCCAACAAGACAATGATCCAAAACATAAAGCAAAATCTACAATGGAATGGTTCACAAATAAACATATCCAGGTGTTAGAATGGCCAAGTCAAAGTCCAGACCTGAATCCAATCGAGAATCTGTGGAAAGAACTGAAAACTGCTGTTCACAAACGCTCTCCATCCAACCTCACTGAGCTCCAGCTGTTCTGCAAGGAGGAATGGGCAAAAATTTCAGTCTCTCGATATGCAAAACTGATAGAGACATACCCCAAGCGACTTACAGCTGTAATCTCAGCAAAAGGTGGCGCTACAAAGTATTAACTTAAGGGGGCTGAATAATTTTGCATGCCCAATTTTTCAGTTTTTTAAATTTCGTTCCACTTCATGATTGTGTCCCACTTGTTGTTGATTCTTCCCAAAAAATTACAGTTTTATATCTTTATGTTTGCAGCCTGAAAAAGCCTGGCAAAAGGTCGCAAAGTTCAAGGGGGCCGAATACTTTCGCAAGGCACTGTATATTATTTGTCTAACAGTACAGTCTTCCAATTTTAAATGAGATTTGGCATTTCAGTCTAAATGAAAAAATGGTTTTCTTCTTTGCCCAGAGGGACTTTCAGCATTGGAGCAAAGAAACAGTTCAAATGTTGCATCAAAAACAGAAATCTTGCACTTGCGGGAAATGCCAGATGGAGCCGTGCAGAATGACCGCCTTAACTTTATTATGGAGAAGCTAACATCAAGAGAGGAAGAAGTAAATACTTTTATTAGTCTATGATTACTTTTCTTCTGCTTGCTTTTCCAGAAGTCTCCTGAATTGTTTAACTGCCGCTGTAAACTGATTAGTAGTTAAGAGTTGTATGTTTTTCAAAATTTCTAATGAACTATCATTTGTTTCACCAAATAGCTGCTAGACATGTATTGGCAGACTGTGATTTGAAAGAAAAGCTTAAAGTGATTGTAAAGTCTTTTTTTTTTTTTTCTTTCAATAAAATAACAAACATGTTATACTTACCTCCTCTGTTGCAGTTGATTTGCACAGAGCAACCCTAATCCTCCTCTTCTCGGGTCCCTTTTCTGTGCTCCTGGTGAGTGCCTCCACAGCAAGCAGCTTGCTATGGGGTCACCCAAGGTGAGTCACAGCTCCCTGTGTCCATTCAGACCCTCTCCTGATTTGCTGACTGACTTTGACAGCAGCGGGAGCCAATGGCGCCGCTGCTGTCTCTCGTCCAATCAGGAGGGAGAGTCTTGGACGGCATTCATGGACAGAGATGGACCTCAGGAAAGTATTTAGGGGGGGCTGCTGTACAAAGAGAAGACTTTTTATCTTAATGCACAGAATGCATTCCGACTTTAAAAAGATCTTGGCCTAGTGTCCATACTAGTGAAGTACACTGTGCTTCAGCCAAACACACATTTTAACCAGTTCCCGACCCCCGCATGTACATATACGTCCACAATATGGCACGTACAGGCACATGGGCGTACACGTACGTCCTCGCCTATTAGCGGGTGGGGGGTCCGATCGGGACCCCCCCCGCTACATGCGGAGGTCGGGTCCGCTCGGGGAGCGATCCGGGACCACGGCGCGGCTATTTGTTTATAGCCGCTCCGTCGCGATCGCTCCCCGGAGCTGAAGAACGGGGAGAGCCGTGTGTAAACACGGCTTCCCCGTCCTTCACTATGGCGGCGCATCGATCGCGTCATTCCCTTTATAGGGAAGACACGATCGATGACGTCATTCCTACAGCCACACCCCCAAACAGTTGTAAACACATACTAGGTGCACCCTAACTCCTACAGCGCCACCTGTGGTTAACTCCCAAACTGCAACTGTCATTTTCACAATAAAGAATGCAATTTAAATGCATTTTTTGCTGTGAAAATGACAATGGTCCCAAAAATGTGTCAAAATTGTCCGAAGTGTCCGCCATAATGTCGCAGTCACGAAAAAAATTGCTGATCGCCGCCATTAGTAGTAAAAAAAAAAAAAATAATAAAAATGCAATAAAACTATCCCCTATTTTGTAAACACTATAAATTTTGCGCAAACCAATCGATAAACGCTTATTGCGATTTTTTTTACTAAAAATAGGTAGAAGAATACGTATCGGCCTAAACTGAGGAAAAAAAATGTTTTTATATATGTTTTTGGGGGATATTTATTACAGCAAAAAGTAAAAAATATTGCTTTTTTTTCAAAATTGTCGCTCTATTTTTGTTTATAGCGCAAAAACTAAAAACCGCAGATGTGATCAAATACCACCAAAAGAAAGCTCTATTTGTGGGGAAAAAAGGACGCCAATTTTGTTTGGGAGTCACGTCGCACGACCGCGCAATTGTCTGTTAAAGCGACGCAGTCCCGAACTGTAAAAACACCTTGGGTCTTTAGGCTGCATATTGGTCCGGGGCTTAAGTGGTTAATGTACAGTAACTGTAATACACTAGTATATCCCACTATATTGAACCAAGGTGCTTTCAAACAAGAGGTGATAATGGACAGGGAGATGTTCGCCTGTCCTTGCTTCTATTCTAAGGCCGACCATAGACAAGTGTCAGAGCTGGCACACTAACGATCTGAAAAACGAACGTCCAAGAATTTTCGTTTGGTTTTCCACTCATCTATGGCCTGCTTAACAAAGAGTGTGACTTGGCTAATGGCACGCTACCAGTAAGAGCCCTTTCACACTGGTGCGTTTTTGCAGTAAATATAGCGCTATATAGCGCTATTAAAACGCTCATAAAACGCTCCCCATGCTTTTCAATGGACCCTTTTACACTGAGGCGTTGCGCTGGAGGAGCGTTGAGAAAAGTCCTGCAAGCAGCATCTTTGGAGCAGCTTTTGAACGCTGGAAAAAACGCTCCTCTCCATTGAAATGAATTGAAAACGCTGTAAAAATCGCGGTGTTTTACCGCTATAGGCGTTTCCAGTGTGAAAGGGCTCTTAAATAATTTTCACCTTCTCTGTGGTGAAGGGCAAGACCAGCCTGTCTGAACTTTTACTTATTGCAGAGAGCACATGACCACATGCCTAGGCTTCTGGTCATAAGACCACCTTATAAAAAAGCATTGAAGAAATTTTAAAGGAAAGGCAAGTCAGTACTTCTGCCTTCACACAAGGCTGCATTCACACGATCGTACTTGAGTGTACATCCGTGTGAAGGACTGTGTATACCAACACAAGATGCAAAGGTGTTCTGTGCAATTGCATGCAAGCAGTCAAAGTTGTCTGTTGGCACACAGAGGCTTCTCCCAATTAGGTGCGTGTCCCTGAGTGCAGAAAGTGTGAGTTTGGGGACACTCCAACACCTGCAACCACATGGATGTCAAATTGGAAGCAGTCCATGCAGCCTTCTGCATCCAAATAGATATGAATGGGACTACCTGCATGCGGATGCACAGAATGCCGAGTGTGCAATCATGGCTCTATTTATTTATTACAGGTGCCTACATGGCACCATCGGTTTACACATACAGTGCCTTGAAAAAGTATTCATACCCCTTGAAAGTTTCCACATTTTGTCACGTTACAAACAAAAACATAAATGTATTTTATTGGGATTTTATGTAATAGGCCAACACAAAGTTGCATATAATTGTGAGGTAGAAGGAAAATGATAAATGGTTTTCAACATTTTCTACAAATAAATATGTGAAAAGTGTGGCGTGCATTTGTATTCAGCCCCCTTTACACTGATACCCCTAACTAAAATCTAGAGTCCACCTCTGTGTACCCGATCTTCCTCTTCTGGGGTCCTTCAGCGGCGCTCATGGCTCCTCACTGCATAGAGTGTCCATGTCGGGGAAGCACTCTCCTTGGTGGACCTCAGTGCCGGAGCTCTCCTGAGTCCTGCATCTGTGTCTTTCCACACAGAATGCAGGACTCGGCCCCGCCCCCGCCCCATCATTGGATTTGTTAGACAGCAGCGGGAGCCAATAGTTGCACTGCTATCAATCTATTCAATCAGGACACAAGACACCAGCTAGAGCTGGTATACTCATTCCCGGCCAAAGAATGACAGCGTTCAGGTAACAGGGGGGCTGGAGCACCACAGAAGGTTTTTCACCTTAATGAATAGAATGCATTAAAGTAAAAAACCATGAGGGTTTACAACCCCTTTTTAATCTCAGTATAAATACAGCTGTTCAGTGAAGGCCTCAGAGTTTTTTGTTAGAGAACCTTAGTGCACAAACGGCATCATGAAGGCCAAGGAACACACCAGACATGTTGGGAATAAAGCTGTGGAGAAGTTTGAAACAGGATAAGGTTATAAATAATATCCCAAGCTTTGAACATCTCACAGAGCACTGTTCAGTCATCCGAAAATGGAAAGAGTATGGCACAACTGCAAACCTACCAAGACATGACCTTCCAAATAAACTGAGAGGCCTGGCAAGGAGAGCATTCATCAGAGAAGCAGCCAAGAGGCCCATGGTAACTCTGGAGGAGCTGCAGAGATCCACAGCTCAGGTGGGAGAATCTGTCCACAGGACAATTATTAATCGTGCACTCCACAAATCCGGCCTTTATGGGAAGAAGCCATTGTTGAAAGAAAGACATAATAAGTCCAATTTGTGAGAAACCATGTGGGGGACACAGCAAATATGTGGAAGAAGGTGCTCTGGTCTGATCAGACCAAAATTCAACTTATTGGCCCAAAAGCAAAATGCTATGTGTGGTGGAAAAATAACACTATACATCACCCTGAACACACCATCCCCACCGTGAAACATGGTGGTGGAAGCATCATGTTGTGTGGATACCATTCTTCAGCAGGGACAGGAAAGATGGTCAGAGTTGATGCCAAGATGGATAGAGCCAAATACAGGGCAATCTTAGAAGAAAACCTGTCAGTCTGCTTGAGACTGGGGTAGAGGTTCACCTTCCAGCAGGATGACAACCCTAAACATACAGTCAGAAGCTACAATGGAATGGTTTAGATCAAAGCATATTCATGTGTTAGAATGTCCCAGTCAAAGACCAGACCTAAATCCAATTAAGAATCTGTGGCAAGACTTAAAATTTGCTGTTCACAGACGCTCTCCATCCAATCTGACAGAGCTTGAGCTATTTTGCAAAGAAGAATGGGCAAAATTTTCACTCTCTAGATGTGCAAAGCTGGTAGAGACATACCCAAAAAGACTTGCAGCTGTAATTGCAGCAAAAGGTGGTTCTACAAAGTGTTGACTTTTTCGATCGTTATTTGTAAAAAAAAATGTACAAATTAAGGTAAGTATGACATGTTTGTTATTTAAAAAAAAAAAAAAAAACACAAAGCTTTACAATCACTTTAAATACACAGAGGTGGACACTATTTAGTAATTCTGTGACTTCTGAAGGCAATTGGTTCCACTAGATTTTAGTTGGGGGTATCAGTGTAAAGGGGGCTGAATAGAAACGCACGCCACACTTTTCACATATTTATTTGTAAAAAAATGTTGAAAACCATTTATCAATTTCCTTCCACTTTACAATCCTGTGCCACATTGGGGATTATTTACGAAAGGCAGACGCTATAGATCTGAGGGGAAGATCTGCTGATTTTACCATCCAATCACGTGCAAGCTAAAATGTAAGGCCCATATTCACATACATCGGTGCAAATTTATGCCGCCGTAGCGTATCTTCTTTACGCTACGCCGACGTAGGGCAGAGAGGCAAGAACTGGATTCACAAAGCCAGTGCTGCCAAATCTGTGCTGGGTTTCTTAGGCGTAATTCGTCGTAAGTGGAAGTGGGCGTGGGCGTGCAAATCATGGGTTGAGTCTTGGACAGATACATATAATGAACGCCGTCCCGTGGACGCAACCCAGTGCGCATGCTCAGAATCACGTCGGAACTACTCCCTAAGCTACGACGTTAACGTAACCTACGCCTAGTCATATTCACGTACAACGTAAACGACATAAGATACGTCGGCTTGGGTTCCCTGGTCCATACCTTTTGCATGAGTTGCGCCTCATCTATGGGGAATAACTTTACGCCGGACATACGACTTACTCATTTCCATATTTGAATAGGAAATCAATGGGAGCACCACCTACGTCCAGCGTAAATATGCGCCCACGATACGCCGGCGTAGGAAAGTTACATCGGTCGGATGAAGCCTATTTTCAGGCGTATCTTGTTTTCAGAGTCCGGCGCATAGATACGATGGCGCATATTTACACTTACGCAGCGTATCTCGAGATACGTCGTCGTAAGTGCTTTGTGAATCCGGGCCTATGTTTTTTATTTTCCTTGCATGTCCCCCTCAGATCTACAGCGGCTGTACTCCCAAGTGTACTTACAGTGCAAAGTGGATTTGCCTTTTGTAAACAACACACTTTGTGTTGCTCCATCACATAAAATCCCAATAAAATAAATTTACATTTTTGGTTGACAAAATGTGGAAAATTTCAAGGGGTATGAATACTTTTTCAAGGCACTGTATATATTGTACATTCACTTCAGTCACTGCCCTCAAGGCGCTTACAATCTAAGGTCCCTAACTCGCATTCATACATACTAGGACCAATTTAGACAGGATCCAATTAACCTACCAGCATGTCTTTGGCGTGTGGAAGGAAATCGGAGTACCTGGAGAAAACCCACACATGCACAGGGAGAACATGCAAACTCCAGGCAGGTAGTGTTGTGGTCCTTTTACACAGATGTATGCGTGTACACCTGTGTGAACGAGGCCTTACTCTCTATCTTTGGAGCAAGACAGTTATTGTAGCTTTATATTAATGTTTGAGTATAGGTAAACTTTAATGATACAACTTTTGTGTGTCTCAGTGTGTAGGTTTAAAGGCAGAAGTTGATTTAATTACTGAAGAATACAAGTCATGTCAACGAAAACTGCAACAGTGCAGGGAGGAACTGAAGGGAAATCACAGACGGAAACCCAAGGTATTCTTATATCTCCAAAGGAAAGCATTGAAGCATTGTGTTTAGTTGCCAGTGTTGAGGTTATGTCACAGTTTTTAAGAAATCGGAAATTCGATCTAAGGTAAGTAATACATAATGAGCTAGTATGCTATGCCAGCCACAGACTTCTGGTCAATGCTACAGCCACATCTGAAGTGTTAACAAAAGGTATTTCTGTATAAATAATTCTAATGAAATGCATGTTCCAGGGTTCTAGCATTTCTCTCTTGTAGCAAAGCTAGATCAACCCGTTTTTTCCAGAACAGGAGGTCGCGGGCCACTGGTTGGGCACCCCTGTTCTAGATTGTAAAGCACTTTGAATCACGGTGAAAAATAAATACAATAATTTGAATAATCTACATTTCTTCCTATAATTGGCCTTATTTTTAAAGGCCTCAAATAATCGGAAGTTGTACCATATGACAAATTCAACAGAGAGTACTGATGTGTAGCTGTCAGTACAAAAGTGAATGATGAGATGGTAATGTTGGAAATGGAACGTTATCATGACAACCTAATTCTTGTATCCCATGCCTTCTTCTTTCTACAGAGACGATGTTCATGTTGGATGCCAGTCTTGGTGATAATATTTGCTGCAGTAGCTGCGTACCTTTTCTCCCCTGAAATGCGACATTTCCCACAATGAAATTTAGGACTACCTCAAGTTTGTTATAGCATCTCGTTCTTTGTTTACTTTTTTGTTACATTTGTATTCAACATTTAAAGCAATGTTAACAGTTGTGCCATTTAAATGTATGTTGATAGAAACGTTACACCTAATTTCCATTTAAATACATATATAAAAAAAAGTGTCTTGGTATTTTGATTTTAAATAAATCTGGTATTCTCTTAGATTCCTGATGAAGAGTAACTAACTAGGTGCAGCTGCAAAATAACAGGGGGCCAGATTCAGGTACAATTACGTTACGCAGCGGCGGCGTAACATATCCCATTTACGCTACACCGCTGCAAGTTTACAGCGCAAGTGCCTGATTCACAAAGCACTTACCTGTAAACTTGCGGCTGTGTAACGTAAATCCGCTTGGCGCAAGCCCGCCTAATTCAAATGGGGCGGGCACCATTTAAATTAGGCGCGTTCCCGCGCCGAACGTACTGCGCATGCTGCGTCCGTCAAATTACCCGACGTGCATTGCGTTAAATGACGTCTCAAGGACGTCATTGGTTTTGACGTTAACGTAAATGGCGTCCAGCGCCATTCACGGATGACTTAGGCAAACGACGTGATTTTTCACATTTCGACACGGGAACGACGGCCATACTTAACATTGGCTAGTCCACCTAGAGGGCAGCCTTAGTTTTATGCGGCGTATCTCGACGTAAAGTTAGAGCGACGGGTAAAGCGTACGTTCGTGAATCGCCGTAACTAGTTATTTGCATATTCTACGCCATCGTATCTCTTCTGTGAATCTGGCCCAGGATTTTTATAACCACTTACCTGTAAAATCCTTTTTTTGGAGTACACCACGGGACACAGAGCCAATCATTACATAGAGGTGATTGGACACTGGCACAACCAATCAGAGACCGTTTCCCTCCATATAGCCCCTCCCATCCGGGAAGTACCTCAGTTTTGTAGCAAAGCAATAAGTATTCCCACAAGGGGGGACCTCTGTGTCCCATGGTGTACTCCAAGAAAACGGAAAATTGTATCATACTTACCAGTAATTTTCCTTTCCTGGTGCCTATCCATGGCAGCATACTTGTGATAGAGCTCCGCCTCGACTCCTCCTTCAGGGCTAGTGAATAGAATAAATTAAAGGCATAGCCCCTCCCCCAACATTCTCCGTAATATAGAATACCGAGGGTGGGAGCGTATGCTGCCATGGATAGGCACCAGGAAAGGAAAATTACTGGTAAGTATGATACAATTTTCCGTTTTCCTGGTGCCTCCATGGCAGCATACTTGTGATAAATAACTAGCTTGACACCGGTGGGATAATGCTTAACAATAAACGTTTAATTAGAAGAAGACATAGCAGCCTGAACTGCCCTTCTTCCAAACTCAACAGTCGTGAGAGCTCCTAGACCAATATGGTAGTGTCTGAGGAATGTATGGTGAGAAGACCAGGTGGCGGCCCTGCACACCGTCTTCAACAAAACATTAGCCCTTGCTGCCCAGGAAGCCGAGACTGCCCTTGTAGAATGAGCATTTACTCAGGATGGAGAATATTCTTTACCCTGTAGGCCTTCTGGATTAACTTTACAACCCAAGATGCCAGAGTTCTGATGGAAGCATCTTTGCCCCTGTATTTACTGAACAGTACAATAAAAAGTCTCTGAGTTTTTGAAGGGGTCGTGGCTGCTAGGTAGGCCCTGAGCACTCTGGATACATCCAGCTCACGACAAGACTCTGAACCTGTGTCTGTAAACACTGCTAGTGCCCAGGTTCCAACAGGTGGCTTGGAGTAGCGACCTTAGGTGTGAACCCTCGAAGGGGCGAAGTTCCACCCTGTTCGGGAAGAAGGAGATGTGGTCGTCACCCATCCCTAAGGTGTGAAGTTCCGAGATCCTTCTGCCAGATGTAATGGCTAGCAGGAAAGCCGTCTTTAGTGTCAGGTTCCATCTTGCTACTTGTTGCACTGGAGCAAAGGGATGGTCAGATAGAATTTCAAGGACCAGGGACAATCCCACTTAGGAAATGATCGTCTGACAGGTGTCGCCGAATCTTCAATACTCCTCTGAGGAAAGTGACTACCAAGAGATCCTCCACCCATCTCTTACTTGTTGCGGCAGAGACTGCTTCTACCTGCACTTTGAGGGAGCTCAGACCAAGCCCCAGATCAAGTCCTGTCTGAATGAAACCTAAAATATTGGACGTAGAGGGAAGGATTGGATCAAATCCATTTCCGGTAGCAGATGACAAGAACTTGTCCCAGATTTTTGATTATATGGCATTAGTTGCCGGTTTTTCTGGCTTTTAGAAGGGTTGTTATGACTCCTGGGGAACACCCTAGGGACTCGAACCCTCGCCTCTCAACCTCCAGATTCGAAGATTCAACTTCTGGAGGGTTTGGATGAACTAGACTGCCCTGTGACAGAAGTTGAGGGAAAGGAGGGATCCTGATTGGAGAGCTCACACTGAGGCGCAGGGCTAGAGGGAACCAGGGTCTCTTCAGCCAATACGGAAGTACTGCCACCACCTGGACTGACTCCCTGAGGAGCCTCAGGAGGAAAGGCATATGCTGTGGTGAACCTTCAGGGGCATGACAGGGCATCCACTGCCTCGGCTTGTGAATGCTGCATTCGAGAGAAGAATCTGTCCAGCTTGGTATTCTTTGGGGAGACGAACAGGTCTACCTGAGGGGGATCCCACATGCTGGCAATCTGATGGAAGACGAGGGGGTGGAAAGCCCATTCGTTGTTGTCCAGGAAGTTTCTGGGCAACGTGTCTGCTTCCGTGTTCAACCTGCCCGGCAGATACATTGCTCTGGGGTCCCGGAGGTTCTTCTCTGCCCAGAGTGTGATCAGCATCACCACCTTGAGGAACGACCTGCTGCGAGTGCCTCCTTGCTTCTGCAGATAAGCGACAGCTGCCATGTTGTCTAGATGTAGAAGTATTCTCTGGCCTCTGATTTGGGACGCCAAAGTTAGTGCTAAGAAGGCTGTCCTCATCTCCAAGATGTTGGATACCACTCCCTGGGTAGAACATGACCATCTACCCTGTATTCTGGTTTCCCCGGAATGGGCTCCCCAGCCCTGTCCGCTTGCATCGGACATAATTGTGATCCAAGGATGGGGGACCAGGTGACTAGGTTTGGAGAGGTTTTCTGGAACTGTCCACCAGTGAAGATCCCTGTGCATTACTCCCATCAGCAGTATCGTCTGGGACAGTCGTCGTTTCTTCCACTGCGCCAAGAAACCTGTCTGGAACTACCTTAAGTGCCAATGGGCCCAAGGAACCATGGGTATACAAGGAGACACTGTGCAAATGAGGCTCAGACATTGTGAAGCTGTCAGATACGGGCTCCGGATGACCTTGATCATTCTCTGGGTGACAATCCTTGCCTTTGGCGGTGGTAATGACACTGTCCCCTCCTGAGTGTTGAACATTGCACCCAGGTAGGTTATCTGCTGTGTGGGTGCTAGTTGAGTCCTTTCGGAATTTATTAGCCACCCTAGCTCTTTTAGGGACTGTAGAAGAATTTCCCGGTGACATACCAACTGATCCGGATTGCTTGCTAGGAGGAGGATGTCATCCAAGTAGTGGAATATCCTCAAGCCCCTTTCCCGCAGGGGAACCAAAGCGGATATTAGTATCTTGGTGAACACCCTGGGAGAGGTGCACAGACCGAAAGGCAGGGCTTGAAACTGTAGGTGGGTCCATCCCACTGCAAATCTCAGACATTTTTGAAATGCAGACAGAATTAGAACGTGTAGGTACGCATCCTGCAGAAATCATCCAATCTTATGGCTGGACTGCCTGAATAATCCTCTGCAGGGACTCCATTTTGAAGCTTTTTGGGGCAGATATACCGGCTGAGCCTCTGAAGGCCTGTCACAGGCCTCCACCCACCTGTCCTCTTGGGATCAGAAATAGGGTGGAGTAGACGCCTGCGAAGCGCTCTGTCAAGGGAACCAGAACAGCCGCCCCCTGAGGCTGAAGTGACGTTAGGAAGTTTTACAGAGCTTGAGCCCTTGGCGGAGAGGATGGAATCTCTGTTCCTTTGAAAGAATCCCGAGGTGGGGGATGAGAGAAATTCCAAAGGTGCCCCAATTGAATTGTAGACAGAACCCAGGGGTCCTGACAGCATGTGGTCCAGACTGGGACAAGAACTTTAGCCTGGCTCCCACCGGGAGTGCCTGGGCTACTCTGGCGTCAAAAAGACTGCTTCTGCTCCTGTGGAGCCGGAAAGGTCATTCATCTTCCTGTTCAAAAAGAATGTCTGAGTACCTTTCCAAGGTCTTTTGTTGTCTCTGGGCTGTCTTGACTGCCTAAAATCTATTGGATTTGTCTGGCGGAATCTAGAGGACCTGCCTCTGAATCTTCGCATCCTTCTGTCCTGGGGAAGCACACCGGACTTCCCTCCTGACAGCCTGGAGATAGCTTTAACCGTTTTGTCTCTGAATAGTGCTTTTCCACTGAATGGGATTTTGCACCAATTTTGTTTGGAGAATAAGTCAGCCAGCCAATCTTCCAGCCAGAAGACCCTCTTCACCATTACTGAATGCAACATGGATCTTGCAGAGCATCTGATCGTGTCAATGGCCGCCACCCTGACAAAGTCTGCTGACAACCGAAGTTCTTCCAAGGCTTTAATTATATCCTCCTTGGGGACATCCTGACGCAAAGCCGTCTCAATATTATATGTCCAAGATCTTATGGCATTTGATACCGATGTGAGGGCGATAGCTGGCTTACATGCTGCTCCCGCGGCTAAATAGCTCCTCTTCGGGTCCAGGTTGGTTCGCATGCCTAGCGGTTCTTTTGAAGGAAGCGGAATCCTCCATTGGTAAAGCGCGTTCCTTTTTTTTTTTTTTCGAGTCGCACCACCGATGCGTCTACCACTGGCATGGATTCTGTTAATGGGTATAGTTTATTGAACCAGCCCCATGAAAGTTTTCTATCAGTCTTTGCCCATTCATTCTGAATGACCTGGGTAATGTCGCCTCAACAAGAAGACTCTTGGGGAGGCTCTTCTGCGTCTTCTCAGGTGACTGCAGTTTTGACTGCCTGGAAGAACAGCTTTACCAAGGAGAGACTGAAGCCAGAAGGTTGACTCCTCTGAAGAGTCTACAGGTGGTGAATCTCTAGCTGGTCAGCCTGACAGTGGCAGAGGTGTACTGACTGCTGCAGGACCAGGGAGATTAGGTTCTGTATCCTGAACCTGGGACAACTGCTGAAGTGGTTGAGCGGGGACCCAAGTCGCAAGCTTGGAGAAGGAGTCCTTCATTGTTCACTTGAGCAGGTCTACAGCGTGCTGATTTTCTAGCTCGCAGCCGGACTCATAGTCCATAAAACAGTCCTTACAGACCACTCTGTCTGGTAGTGGTGTGGCCCCACCTGTCCAGCATTTCTTCTTTGTATAGGTCCTAGGAGAGGGGGAAGGATCTTGTCCTCTGGATCTTGATCTCTCTGATCTATGACGTGAAGAATGAGACCTGCGGTCTGATCTGTCGTCATCACGGTGTCTTGAAGATTTTCTGGACCTCTTGGAGTGGGCAGGGCCACGGTGTAAGGAACTCACATTAGACAGTGAGCGCATTTTTTTTTTTTTTTTCAATACTCACATATAGTTGGTCACATACCTAATAGGGGTGCGAGGATCTTTGTTTGCAAGATAAATGACTAATTGCAGAGTTAGGCAAAAGGATCAGCTGCGGAAATTTAGAAAGAAAGGGAAAAAAGAAGGAACTATGGAGTTTTTTTTTTTTTTTTAAATATCACACATTTATTTTAATTATTTTATCTAGCACCATTTTTTTTTTTTTTTTTTTTGAGAATAAACACAAAAAGGTAGCTACCACAGAGCAGCATCAGTGAAACCTAGCAGGGCACAGCTGAGGAGACTCTGACGGCTAACCCTGAATCTGAACTTAACTAGGCTCAGGTGGATGGGCTAATAATCCCATAAACCACCATTGCAAAGTGACTCTGGAAGAAAAAGGGCAAATCTGGCCCCTCTTCCAGAATCCAAGATGGCCGCAGTGATGTCGAGTGATATACAAAACAAAACAAAAACTGTAGCCCACCGCTGATTTCGGGGGAAACAATCAACAACTGCAAGCCTGTCAGGATAAAAGGCACCTGCCCCATCAAACTGACCGGACTTTAAAGGGAGCATCACAAAAAATAAAACAACAAGCACACCTTTTTTTTTTTTTTTTAAAGGAGACCTAACAGGCAAGTTAAAGGAAGTAAGGGATGGGAGAGGGGAGAGACAAAAAACAATATATGCCTAAAAATAAAATAGAAACCACCAGCCTGGAAAGATGTGAGCTGATCCTTTTGCGACTCCACTGGATTCATCATGGATGCGATAGCAGACTTCGTTCCTAAACGGAAACTCTGCGAAATGACCCCAACAGATCCACAGAGGGGTCTCCCAGCTTATTAGCGCTAATAGCGGCCCAAGACCAGGGACTGCGCCCGGGAAAGGCTAAACCCGGCGGACGCTGCCGATTGCAGAGGTATGGACATACATCTACTCTTCACCAGCACAAGAAGGTATGAGGGAAAAAAGGAGAATGTTGGGGGAGGGGCTATGCCTTTAATTTATTCTATTCACTAGCCCTGAAGGAGGAGTCGAGGCGGAGCTCTATCACAAGTATGCTGCCATGGAGGCACCAGGAAAAGGATTTTACAGGTAAGCCGTTAATAAAATCCTGTTTTCTTTATCGTACACCACGGGACACCTAGCCATTAATCATTACATAATGGGATGTCCCAGAGCAATGCCCTATATGAAGGGGGGGACACAGATCAAGCACACCGCCAGGGACTAGAAGCTCTATACTGCCGCCTGCAGTACACTTCGCCCAAAGGCGGCATCCTCACGTGCCCTCACATCTATCTGATAAAATTTAGAGAACGTGTGGACTGAAGACCAAGTTGCAGCCTTACAGATCTGAGTCACCGAAGCCTAGTGGTGCACTGCCCATGAAGCACTTTAGCCCTGGTTGAGTGCGCCTTAACAGAAAAAGGAGGAGTCTTATTCTTTAAACTATAGGCTTGAAAAATAGTCTGTCGAATCCACCTGGAGATAATGGATCTTGACGCCGCTTGTCCCTTCTTGGGACCATCCGACAGAATGAACAAAATATTTGTCTTGCGTATCTGAGCGGTCGCCTGCAGATACGCCTTTACAGCTCTCACGGGATCTAGAGAGTGTAACAATTTTTCCTCCGCTGTCTATGGATTTGGAAAGAAAGAAGGTAAGACTATGTCCTGATTTAAATGAAAAGCCGACACCACCTTAGGTAAAAAAAGCAGGTTGGGGTCGTAGTACAATTTTGTCTTTATGACAAACTAGATAAGGCTCTTTGCAAGCAAGAGCTGCTAATTCAGATACTCTTCTCGCTGAAGAGATGGCAATCACAAACACCAATTTCCTGCTTAAAAAAATCAGCGTAATGTGGCGAATAGGCTCAAAGGGTTGCTTCTACAACACTGACAAAACTAAATTCAGATCCCATGGGCATAAGGGATACTTAACTGGAGGATTGAGCCGTAGTACCCCCTGAATAAAAGCCCTCACTAGGGAATGAGATGCCAGAGATCTTTTGAAAGCGGACCGCTAGAGCTGATATTTGGCCCTAATTGTACTAGGGGCTAATTTCATATACACTCCTAGCTGGCAAAAGGCAAGAATCCTACTAATGTCATATCTCTGAGGATTCTATTTATTAGTTTCACACCATGAAACATATGACTTCCACACTCTATAGTAGATCTGTCTGGAAGCTGGTTTCCTGGCATTAATAATCGTAGAAAGTACTGATCCAGAGAGCCCTCTCTTCTTTAGAATGTGGGTCTCAGCAGCCAAACCCTCAAATTTAGCCCTTGTAAGAAAAGGTGGAACACTGGACCCTGTGATAACGGGTCGTGACGAAGCGGAAGCTTCCACGGCGTTTCTACTGCCATCTTTATGATCTCGGCGTACCAGGGTCTTCTGGGCCAATCTGAAGCCACTAAAATTACTGTAATTCCTTCCCTTTTGATTCTGCAAATCAGTCTTTGTTGAAGGGGAATTGGTGGAAAGGCATAAATCACTGAAAACTGATTCCATGGCACTATCAGTGCATCCGATCCGTAAGCCAGAGGATCTTTTGTCCTGGATACAAAATTGTTCAACTTCCTGTTAAACCTGGAAGCTAATAGGTCTACATCCGGGGTCCCCCATTTCTGGCAAATGGTCTGAAAGATTTCAGGGTGGAGAGACCACTCTCCTGGTGATAACCGCTGGCGACTCAAATAGTCCACTTGCCAGTTCTCTACCCCTGGAATGAAAATTGGCAAGGAATATGTTTTTCTGCCCATCTCAAGATGCTATTCACATCCTTCTGGGCACCCTGGCTGCAGGTGCCTCCTTGGTGATTGATGTAAGCCACTGCTGTAGCATTGTCGGACTGAATCCAAACAGGGTGGCCCTGTAACCTGCTTGTCCAAGTTCTGAGGGCCCAATATACTGCCCGCAACTCCAGTAGGTTGATGGGTACGTTTCTTTCGGCTGCAGACAGTGTCTCGCATTCGTTCTAAAAGTGGCACAGCGTTTGCCATATTTCACATACCAGTCTTGTACTTGAACTTGATGCACGCTGTGCCACTTTTAGAACACATGAGACACTTTCAGATTTTTTTTTGCACCAGGGTCTCTCTCTGTATGCCAGTTGGCCCTAATTAGTTCCACTGTTATAGGATACGAACTGTTGGTATTTCAGTTAGAACTACCTGAATTTGGCACACAAGTAGCTGTCAGAACCAAAAGCATTGCAGAAGCTTCATTTGAATTTGACACAACACCTTAAGTGGGATTAAAGGGTCACTAAAGGAAAAAAAAAATTGCTGAAATGACTGTTTACAGGGTATAGAGACATAAAAGTTAACCGATTCCTTTTTAAAATGATTAAAAATAGATTAAATTCAATCATATAATGTGCCTCTAGTTTCACTTTCGGGTTTCATGTTTCTGTGAAGTAAAGAGAAACCCAGAACAAAAACAAACAAATCCAGGGCAGTATTTTGTTTTTAAAATGAATCTGATAGGTTCTGAGGAGTTTTAGACACACAGTAATGACAGCTTAGACCACCGTGAAAAGCTCCCAGTACTGTGGTTATAAGGAGCCAGACAAGCAGGAAGTGTGGAGATCACAGCAGAATTACAGCTACTTCAAAGCATTCCCCACAGTATGGCGAGTGGGCTTAGTTCCTCTAGGACAGGAAGTGTGTTCCTGACAGCATTGGCAGTTAAAAAGCTTAAAAAAAAAAAAAAACACACACACCAATTCTTAGGACTTGTAAAATGTAATAGCTTTTACACTTTTGTTCTTGAGTTTATATATGCTTTAAGGGCTGGCTCACGCCACAAAAACACACTCCGGATGCATTTCTGCATGCACGTTTTTGACACTCTTTCGGATGCATTCCAGATGCTTTGTTTTCCCAATGTACTGGGGTCTGGTACATTTTCGATGTGTTCCAGTAAAGTCCAGCGCAGGAAAAATGCAGCATGTTCTACTACACTAGAACTGACCACACTGGTGTGAACTATGCCATTGGAAAACCATATAATCTACTTTTCATACGTTTATTTTTTTTTTATGCAAAAAAGAAAAACGCACTTGACTGCATGTGGTGTGACCTGGCCCTAAAGCTGAATCAGTTTTTTTTATTGCATAGTTACATTGGTCCAGCTTTGCCCAATGAATAATGCATATTCAATAGCTGGCTGATCCTTGTGGAAGCAAAAAAATCACTGAAGTAGCTACCGTCCCACAGTAACCACATGGAGTCACTTGCTCAACATAGGCACCATTTAGAACACTTTGCATTTTCTCAGTGAATGAAAAGCATCCTCTGATAGGATGAGGTGGGGCAGTGACATTATCTCCACCTCAAACAAGCAGAGAGTGCCTTGCATTCATTGAAAACATGTTAAGTGTTCTCTGAATGGCACCCGTGCCGAATGAGTGACCCCATGTGCTTACTATGCAGCAGGGAAGCCGCTCAGCAGTGGATATGGAAGAAAGTGAAGATCGCTGTAGTAGTAGCAGCTCCTACTACAGCGCATCTCCACTTGCATAATAAAAGATGCAAAAAATAAATAAGAGCAGTAATATATACATATTACACTTATCACATCTCTTCTGCTAAAGCCTGTTGAGTGGAGTAACCCATTGTAGAACAATGTTTAAGACTGGTCTAGTTTAGCAGATCTGTAAAAACAAACTTATTGCAAATAAAACTGTACATAAGAGTTTATATAGTACATAAGTGGGAAGGTGCAAAAATACATATCCATATTTACAATTCATGACAGGAACAAGCAAATAATATTAAATATTACTCAGATTTGTATTAAAAAAATAAATACACTTTAAAATAAGGTACACTTTTTTTTTCATCCTTGCCCTGATCTAACCTTAACACCCCTTTCACAGGTGCCTATTTACCTTCTGTGAACAGCAAGAGAAGGTTAGGTTTGGTCAGAGGTAGGGGGGATAAAAAGGACAAGTACACATATTTAATAAAGAGAAGTATGCCGAATATATGACTGATTAGAATTCTCTAAAAACATTATTAGCCAGATTCAGAAAGACTGGCTTAACTTTGTGCAGGCGTAGCGTATCGCATATACGATACGCCGCTGTAAGTCAGAGAGGCAAGGGCTGTATTCACAAAGCACTTGCCCCCTAAGTTACCGCGGCATAGCGTAAATGGGCCGGCGTAAGAGCGCGGAATTCAAATTGTGAAGAGGTGGGCGTGTTTTATGTAAATAAACTATGACCCCACGTAAATGCAGTTTTGAACGAACGGCGCATGCGCCATCCGTGGACGCATCTCAGTGCGCATTCTCCAAATTACGCCACATTGGTTTCGACGTGAACGTAAATTACGTCCAGCCCCATTCACGGACGACTTACGCAAACAACGTAAAATTTTCAAAATTCGACGCGGGACCGACAACCATACTTAACATTGGCTAGGCCAGCTTTTTGGTGGAATAACTTTACGCCTGAAAATGCCTTATGTAAACGGTGTAACTTTACTGCGACGGGCAAGCGTATGTTCGTGAATAGGCGTATCTCGCTGATTTACACATTCTAGGCGTAAATCAGCGTTCACGCCCCCTAGCGGCCGGCCTAAATAGACAGCTAAGATACGACGGCGCAGGCGGTCGTATCTTAGCTAGATTTAAGTGTATCTCAATTTGAGAATACACTTAAATTTACGACGGCTTAGATTCAGAGTTACGACGGCGTATCTACTGATACGCCGGCTTAACTCTTTCTGAATCTAGCTATATATCTATTCAGTAAAACAGCACTAGGAACAAGGTGAGAAATCCCAAGCAACCAATCAAACCATCTTGTAACAGTCAGGTTTCAGTTAATGTAACTTGCGCTATTTAAAAAAAAAAAAAAAAAAAAAAAAAAAAAATGCACGTGGGTTTGTAAATGGGCATGTTGCAAAAATTTTACTCAACTTTTTTTTTTTTTTTGTTAACTTCCAATACCCAACTACCAGTTTAAGACTTTCTTCCCATGTTTGGCCACCTCACTTCCTCAAATAGTCATAAGATGAACAGGTTTGAAGCAATGATAAAAGCTTACAGTTTACATGACGCAGGAGGAAGTTGCTCTGCTTCTTCATTAGCTGTGGTGTCATTTTCTATGATGAAGTCATGTGGTTCAGGGTGCTCATTACTGCAGTTACTCATTTCTAAATTACATGCTGCATGAAAAGTAGGTTTCTACTTGCTTCCCAATATTTGTGGTAGGAAAAATGGGAAGCGGTTGAAAATAGCTGCATTAAGGCCACATTCCTCATCTACAATTGAAAAGGAAATTTCCCACAAATAGGCGGGACTTTTCAGGCTTAAAGTGTGTACAAACACATGAAAGTGGCAGTAAAAGTTAAGTATTTTATTGGTATCAAAATTTTAAAAAAGAACCAAAAAATATGAATACAATACATTTGCATAAAACAAAAGAGAATAGCCACAAGGCACAAATACAGTAGGTCGCTAAGCAATGATGGAATTGATGTGTAAACCTGACACCAATATGTTCTAGAGTTCTATACACTCTTTCATCAAGGTAGGTTTAAACTGTTTTAGTACATTTCCTCTATAAAACAAAATGCATATATATAAAAAAAAAAAAACACATTCCCAAATGTCAGTGCGGGGGCTCAAAATTTCAAGTCCTGAGCTACTAGCCAGGCCTCAAGGGTTCCTCGCCACCAGTTGCCCTGCCCCTAATCACGCTCCCTCATAAATTATCTAATGAAATAACACTTAATATTTATTTTTGTAACTTCTGCATAGAACATTTAACAACAACGTTATCAGTTCCCCTCAGCAAAGGCTCTCCTGTGCCATCAATGCAGCCTCACATTGCAGCCTCGACAGGGTGGAGGGAGTGAGAGGGCGGCCAGATCATGACTGGAGGAAGATTTAGAGCCACGGGATCGTAGAGCTGTATAGCACGCTGTTACAGCTTACATTACAATTGTCTCAGCTCCCCATCGCACACAGTCCTGCCTCCTCCTGAACCGGAGCCTGTGATAGACAGAACACATCCCAAAATTGTACCCGCATCCTGTCTATTGCAGGCGCGGGGCTAGGAGGAGGAGAGGCTTTGTGAGAGTGAGCAGAGCGGAGACAATTTCAATGCAAGTTGTAACAGCGCGCTATACCGCTCGGTGATCCCGTGGCTCTCCTCTAACTCCATGCTCTCTTCCGCTGGGAAAACTGCTCCCGATCACCCCCGTCCACTGGTGGTCCGCGCCCCCCCTCCCCCAGGCAGCCCAGCTCCTCGCCAGCCCTCATTTTGGAGGGCTGTGTGTATGCATAAAGCAAGAAAGAAGGGAACAAGGAAAAAAGGGGCAAAAGAGAAGGGGTTACTCACATTGCCAGAAAGTGGACACACACAACGCCGGCCAATTGAGTAAAAACAATGCTGCAGGGTCAAGAAGAGTAAGGGGGGGGGGGGGACAAGTATATACGTACAAGATATAAATGGATAATATATAGAGAGGGCAGAGAGAGCAAGTAGCTGCAGACTCAAGTGTGTTTCCACTCTCTGGCAATGTGAGTAACCCCTTCTCTTTTACCCCTCTTTTCCTTGTTCTCTTACTATTCTTTCCTGCTTTATGCATACACTATGACATTTGGGAATGTGTTTTGTTTTAAAGAGGAAATTTACTAAAACAGTTTAAAGCTACCTTGAAGAAGGAGCGTATAAAACTCCATAACATGTTGGTGTCAGGTTTACACATCGATTAAATCATTGCCTAGTGACCTACTGTATTTGCTCCTTGTGGCCCTTCTACTTTTTGTTTTACGCAAATATATTGTATTTATTCATATTTTTTGGTTATTTTTTTAAATTTTGATACTAATAAAATGCTTACATTTTACTGCCACTTTTAGGTGTTTGTACACTTTTTGAACCTGAAAAGTCCCGCCTATTTTTTTGGGGAAATTTCATTATCAATATATGTGGAAGGAAGCTTAAAAAAATAATCTAAACAGCTCAACACAAAATAAGCAAAGCATCCCCTCTGCTGCATATTGTAAGTCTCATACGTTGTGAATGAGCTGCTTGCAGGCAGCCCATTCACGTATGAGGACACAGTGATGATATGGACCCAGCCCTTTACTGTGCCTTGGGAGCATCTTGGAGAGGAAGTTTTGCAGGATTGGTTGCAGTACAGGAAGGACCCTGCTGGAGCAAGAAATAAAGTATTACACCGTATTGCTGCATTCATGGGCAAAAAAAAAATGCATTTAGCCCTTGCAAGCTGGGGGAGGGTTGTGAATGGTGGATGCTACAAGGGTAGTTTGTCCCCCGTGTTAGGCTTTATCAGACAAAATCTAAATGGGATGCTGGGGGAATGTCCCTGTGTCCAACCTCTCCCAACTCATTAATTTGTGAGTGTAAAATTCAGCTTGAGCTAATGAACTCTAAATTGTGTTTTGCTCGAAAAGAAAAAACAAGACAGGGATAGCCGATAGAAACATGTGAAGGGAGGTGTACAGTTCTGCCTTATCGCTGACAACGAAATAGGAAATATATATTTACCTGACTATAATGATATAATAAAGGAAAAAATATATACCAAACCTCTTTAACAGGCAGGACATTTTAAAAGGAGGCTGTACTTTGATTAGCATTAATAGTTCATGTTGTTGACAGAAAATCTAGCAGTACAATAGTAAAGCAAATACATAATGGGATGGACCGATTACAGATTGAAAATGCATAATGTTCACACATTGAGTCATAGAGCAACAGCTGGTAGCGTTACAGTTTCTGTGATAATTTCAAGGTCTGTGAAGTGGCCTTGCACATGAAACATCTGTCTGAGGCCCTTGATCCACGCCTGCAGAAGTGTTTGTACAGACTGATAGACAGACTCTGGAATGGTGAAAGAATAAACTTGTATTTTCTGGAGTCCAACTTTAGGGCATGTAGTCTGAACTGTATAATGTTTGAGTGGTGTGAAAGATAAGCAATTCTCAAAGCTTTTTGAGGTGTCAAACCAGTAGACAACAGGGAAGTGCAGAAGAAAACCAAACATGGTGCAGAGGTTCCACTCCGAACAGGGAATGTGGGCTACGGATATACTGCCAGGCTTTACATCCTGATAAGACTTCAGAAGTGTCAGGAGGTCTGAAAGCTGGGACCTGATCTGGTAAAGTCCATCTTGGTTTAACATCTCTGGATGCTTGAGTTGGGAAGAAACATCTATTACATGTAAATCTTCCCTGTCCAGTACCAATCCTAGATAAGACACAGTGCTTGAAATATTTAGAATAAGAACAGTGTCTGCCATATTAAGAACATGAAGGGGCCCCTTTATGAAGCCCAACTGATGAAGCTCCTTAAGGTATCCCTGAATTTGTACCACACCTGCTCCACCGAGATCATATAGAAAACCATTCTTCAGTCCACAGTCTACAAACAGAATTTCAGCGGCAAGTTTCAGGGCCTGCGATCTCTTCCTGTGTTCAAGGTGATTCTTCGCAGCCAAATGCAGATCCCTTACAAGGGACATGATCTAGGAAAGCATGGACTCCGATGTACACCCTGGAACACAAAATACATTTAAGATCAACAGTAAAGTCAAAGGCCACATACCTTGAAGATTAAAATAAAATGTATCTGTATGATCATAATGTCTTTACAGTCATGGCTGCTGACATAGGCGTGCGCACAGGGTGTGCCAGGTGTGCCCAGGCACACCCTAATCACTCCCTGCAGTGCAGATTCCCCCTGCTGCCTGGTGTCCCCTCCCACAGCATGGCTGGCTTGCCTCCTCTCCCATTGGCTACTGCAGTGGGCACACAGATGATATTTCAGGATGAGTGGGGGAAGAGGTAATGTAATTTACCGGCCCCTTCCCTTTCTGAATGAACACAGTGAGAGACCTGTACCGTGTTTTTCAGCTTTCAGGTGCACACCCTAATGCAACAGGCTGCGCACACAAATGGCTGCTGAGCAGTGACACAGTGGTCAGTTTACATGCCTCGGTCATCCGCGGGTCTCCCATCTCTCCTCTCACTGCTTGTCTGCTCCTGTGTCAGTGCCTGCCCCCTCCACGCCTGCTGCTAAAATTACTTTGATTACTTTTATTGTAAGCCCCACTTACATTAGAGTTCCCAGCCTTCCCCCCTAAATCAGGGTTCCCAAAGCCCCCCTTACATCAGAGACTGTAGAGCACTCCTTATATCCGAGTCTCCCTTACCTTAGTGTACTCGATTGGAAGTAGAAGAGACATTGGTCACAAAGGATGGCGAGCTCACTCACCTGAGGATGGAGGCTCAGGCAATGGCACCTTTCTTCCACCATGTATCTGGCGGCTGCTGCTGGGCTTCAAATTTCCCACCCACACATCCCTTTTCTGAGGCACAGCACACTGGGGATTGAAGTGTGAGTGGGAAAACACTAAAGGGTCCATATACTAAAGGCAAATATCCTGCAGTTGCCCTTTGTGCAGTTGCTCCAGAGCTTCACTTTGCAATGAGTCCTCAATCACGTGCAAGGAAAAAAATAAAAATTTGATTGGATGATGGAAGTCACAGGTTAGTTTTCTTTAGTAAATCAACCCCAAAAGGGGTAGATGAAGGAGAAGGAGCAGCTCACACCTATGGATCTGAATAATGTATCCACGTTTAAGGCGGTATGAAACCCAGACACATGGTTCAAAACCCAGACTGGACGGGTGGCAACCCCTTTTGTAAAATACCTCTGAAAAGCAATTGCATAAAGCTGCACCACTCTTCTAAACTGAGAAAACAGTAGGTACTGCTCAAGCCACTTTGTTAATTAGGAAATTGCTCAGTTTTCTTTGCCATTTCTGCACCAAACACAACATAGACAGCATGAAAACTAGATCTCATATTTAAGAGGACCTGTCATGCTTTTTTCTATTAGGGATGATTAGGAATAAAAGTGATCCATTTTTATTTTTTTTTATTTCCAGTGTTAAAATATAAAATAAAAATAAATAAGAAAACCAAGTAAAAAATGTTTTAAAGCGCCCCGTCTCGACGAGCTCGCGTGCAGAAGCGAACGCATACGTGAGTAGGCCCACATATGAAAACGGTGTTCAAACCACACAAGTGAGGTATCACCGCGATCGTTAGAGTGAGAGCAATAATTCTAGTCCTAGACCTCCTCTGTAGCTCAAAAGATGCAACCTATAGAATTTTTTAAACGGCGCCTATGGAGATTTTACTCGGCGTAACATTTTCTTTCACAATGTATAAAAAAAATTGGGCTAACTTTACTGTTGTCTTATTTTTTAATTAAAAAAGGTGATTTTTTTTCCAAAAAAAGTGCGCTTGTAAGATCACTGCGCAAATACGGTGTGACAAAAAGTATTGCAATGACCGCCAGTTTATTCTCTAGGGCAGGGGTGTCAAACTCAAATTCATCGGGGGCCACATCAGCAGTTTGGTTGCCCTCAAAGGGCCGGTTATATCTGCACTCCAGTTTTCTTGCGCTGCGTAGGGAGCGCAGGGTTCAGGAGCGCGCTGCAGAGGGAGTGCAGGGCTCAGAAGTATGCTATGCACAGTGTGCAACAACTGATTTTATCCCTCCTAGTGGGTTCTGACCTCACCGCCCCCCTGCTCTCTCCTTCCTACCTGACCCAGCTCTAAGGCTGCAGCCCACTGGATAAAAGAAAAAAACATAGCCGTCAGAGCTCTCAGGAACCTCGGACACTGACAGCTATGCCGGGAGGACTGCGCAGAAAATTTCATAAAACAATTAATCAATCAAATAAAATAATTCTAAGATAGCCCTACTGGGTAGTGAATACAAATCCCCAGTGCTGCAAGAACACACAATTGTGCAAATATATAAACAAACAAACTAATTCCATATAACAATCAATAAAAAGCATTAAAAAAACCATGGCTATGAATGAACATTTTATTAATAATTATAGAAATATAGTTTGTTATTTATAGATTTGTACAATTGTGTATTTTTGCAGCATTGATTCACTGAGAGAGACATTAGGATCAGAGAGACAGGGGAGCTGAGGGAAAGGAGAGAGAGACTGCTAGCCCTACCTTCCATGCCAGTGTCTCCTTTGATCCTTCCAGCGGCTCCCTGGTCTGGCAGCGTGCCTGTCCTCTGGGTCCCCAGTCAGTCTGTTCCCCGGGCCTCATTTCACTATGAAGGGAAAGTTGGAGCAATCCCTGCTCTGGACTGGAGGCACGGGAGATGCTGCGCCCGCCGCTTCTCACCTCTTGGGGGGGCGGGGTCAGGGGAGCGAGGTCAAGGAGGCGGCGGCCACGGATTATCTCCTGACTGCCGGGCTCTCAGGCTGATCTGTCCTCGGCTCTGCACCTCGCTGATCACGTCCATGACAGCGATCCGCTGCGGGGGCCACATGGCAAGGCCTGGCAGGCCGGATTCGGCCCGCGGGCCTTGTGTTTGCCACCCCTGCTCTAGGGTGTTACAAAAAATATATATAATGTTTGGGGGTTTTAAGTAATTTTCGAGCAAAAAAAACTGTTTTAGTCTTGTAAACGCCAGATCTGAAAAACAGCCAAGGTCCTTAAGTGGTTAAATGGATCATTGGTAAACTTTTTTTATTACATTTTTTTCTTGTTTGGTTACTTTACAGCATCCGCAGATCAAGTTCAGCCCTTTGATCTACAGATGAATGCAACAGAGTAGATACAAAATGTTACTTTGTTTAGAAAGAACAGACACAGATACAATGTTGATAAACACAGATTCAGACCTTGTTTGTTTTTTTGATAGCAGCAGTAAGAATTCTGCCCCCTGTGAAGTGAATGGTGCAGCTCTGCAATGCATACGGCTGCAGACAATGCACATGGATTTAAACGGTTAAAACAGGTGGTGAACAGGTGACTAAATGCCTTCCAGTCACCTGAAAAGCGACCCACCACAGATTGCAAATGTAAACAAGCCCCAATGTTGGCCATAGATGCTTTGCTACATGATCAATCTCTCCCAATAGGAATAATTACACTATAGTCAACAACCCATTCAGTCCATATGACACACAGGGAAGTCAATTTTAATCAATAGTCAGAAGTTATGATTATGAGTTATCGATCACCTCTATGCGTGAAATCTGATTGAAAAACAATTAAATTCATGAATAAAGCAGTTCGTGTCCCCCAACTGAAAACAAAAAATGCAGCGCTGGGAAAATGAAAAAAATAAACAATAATGTCTATATAAAACACTTATATGTGTAAACATAAGGTGTATAAGTCCATGAATTGGTGGAAGTAATCTTAAATTGAAAAAAGTCAATCAATATATATGAAACACTTTAGGCGTATATTCCAATTCCATAAAAAGACAAGTCCACAAAAATAAACGTGAAAAATAAAAGTGAGATGATCAATCAAATAATAGTGACACGACACCCGCGGTGATCCAAAATGTAATGAAAGTGATATCGCCCGCCACCAATGGAGGCTTACCGGATGCGATGGACCCAAATGAGCTTATGCCCAAAGGATCAATAAAGCTTATAACTCAATTGAGTATGGAAATGGACCGAACCACACCAAACGATCGATCAGCAGACAACGGTGAAATCCTCACTTAATGACAGGTGAGCAGGATGACTCCAGTTGAAAGATGACTCATAGAAGTGGAAATACTTTATTACTTCTGGACCTTCCAACCCGAGGAGAGGCTGAACCTGGGTGGGGATGGTTCGGTAGGGGGGTTTTTCTTTCTTCCTCTTCATTCGTAGCTTGATTGTCTGGAAGAGTCTTAGGTGGTCTGATCGTCCGACCAAAAAAAAGGACGATCAGACCACCTAAGACTCTTCCAGACAATCAAGCTACGAATGAAGAGGAAGAAAGAAAAACCCCCCTACCGAACCATCCCCACCCAGGTTCAGCCTCTCCTCGGGTTGGAAGGTCCAGAAGTAATAAAGTATTTCCACTTCTATGAGTCATCTTTCAACTGGAGTCATCCTGCTCACCTGTCATTAAGTGAGGATTTCACCGTTGTCTGCTGATCGATCGTTTGGTGTGGTTCGGTCCATTTCCATACTCAATTGAGTTATAAGCTTTATTGATCCTTTGGGCATAAGCTCATTTGGGTCCATCGCATCCGGTAAGCCTCCATTGGTGGCGGGCGATATCACTTTCATTACATTTTGGATCACCGCGGGTGTCGTGTCACTATTATTTGATTGATCATCTCACTTTTATTTTTCACGTTTATTTTTGTGGACTTGTCTTTTTATGGAATTGGAATATACGCCTAAAGTGTTTCATATATATTGATTGACTTTTTTCAATTTAAGATTACTTCCACCAATTCATGGACTTATACACCTTATGTTTACACATATAAGTGTTTTATATAGACATTATTGTTTATTTTTTTCATTTTCCCAGCGCTGCATTTTTTGTTTTCTGTTTGTATTGCTTTCCTTTTTTTCACTGGACTGTATGCAGCTGCTCAACCACTTTGATAGCGCAGATTTATTTTTTATTTTCTAATTCGTGTCCCCCAACTGCACGCCCGAACGAGTGTGTGCGATTGGGGGGCACACACACTCGTTCAGGCGTGCGATTGGGGGGCGCACACACTCGTTCAGGCGTGCGATTGGGGGGCGCACACACTCGTTCAGGCGTGCGGTTGGGGGGCGCACACTCTCGTTCAGGCGTGCCGTTGGGGGGCGTGCACACACTCGTTCAGGCGTGCCGTTGGAGGGCGTGCACACACTCGTTCAGGCGTGCCGTTGGGGAGGGCACACACTCGTTTAGCCGTGCGGTTGGGGAGGGCACACACTCGTTTAGCCGTGCGGTTGGGGAGGGCACACACTCGTTTAGCCGTGCGGTTGGGGAGGGCACACACTCGTTTAGCCGTGCGGTTGGGGAGGGCACACACTCGTTTAGCCGTGCGGATGGGGAGGGCACACACTCGTTTAGCCGTGCGGATGGGGAGGGCACACACTCGTTTAGCCGTGCGGATGGGGAGGGCACACACTCGTTTAGCCGTGCGGATGGGGAGGGCACACACTCGTTTAGCCGTGCGGTTGGGGAGGGCACACACTCGTTTAGCCGTGCGGATGGGGAGGGCACACACTCGTTTAGCCGTGCGGATGGGGAGGGCACACACTCGTTTAGCCGTGCGGTTGGGGAGGGCACACACTCGTTTAGCCGTGCGGTTGGGGAGGGCACACACTCGTTTAGCCGTGCGGATGGGGAGGGCACACACTCGTTTAGCCGTGCGGATGGGGAGGGCACACACTCGTTTAGCCGTGCGGATGGGGAGGGCACACACTCGTTTAGCCGTGCGGTTGGGGAGGGCACACACTCGTTTAGCCGTGCGGATGGGGAGGGCACACACTCGTTTAGCCGTGCGGATGGGGAGGGCACACACTCGTTTAGCCGTGCGGTTGGGGAGGGCACACACTCGTTTAGCCGTGCGGTTGGGGAGGGCACACACTCGTTTAGCCGTGCGGATGGGGAGGGCACACACTCGTTTAGCCGTGCGGATGGGGAGGGCACACACTCGTTTAGCCATGCGGATGGGGAGGGCACACACTCGTTTAGCCATGCGGATGGGGAGGGCACACACTCGTTTAGCCGTGCGGATGGGGAGGGCACACACTCGTTTAGCCGTGCGGATGGGGAGGGCACACACTCGTTTAGCCGTGCGGTTGGGGAGGGCACACACTCGTTTAGCCGTGCGGATGGGGAGGGCACACACTCGTTTAGCCGTGCGGATGGGGAGGGCACACACTCGTTTAGCCGTGCGGTTGGGGAGGGCACACACTCGTTTAGCCGTGCGGTTGGGGAGGTCACACACTCGTTTAGCCGTGCGGTTAGGGAGGGCACACACTCGTTTAGCCGTGCGGTTAGGGAGGGCACACACTCGTTTAGCCGTGCGGTTAGGGAGGGCACACACTCGTTTAGCCGTGCGGTTGGGGAGGGCACACACTCGTTTAGCCGTGCGGTTAGGGAGGGCACACACTCGTTTAGCCGTGCGGTTGGGGAGGGCACACACTCGTTTAGCCCTGCGGTTGGGGAGGGCACACACTCGTTTAGCCGTGCGGATGGGGAGGGCACACACTCGTTTAGCCATGCGGATGGGGAGGGCACACACTCGTTTAGCCATGCGGATGGGGAGGGCACACACTCGTTTAGCCGTGCGGATGGGGAGGGCACACACTCGTTTAGCCGTGCGGTTGGGGAGGGCACACACTCGTTTAGCCGTGCGGTTGGGGAGGGCACACACTCGTTTAGCCGTGCGGTTGGGGAGGGCACACACTCGTTTAGCCGTGCGGTTGGGGAGGGCACACACTCGTTCGGGCATGCGGTTGGGAGGCACACACTCGTTCGGGCGTTCCTAAACATTCATTTGGAGAGAAAAAATTCCCCCATCCTGCTTATTCGAATTTCTCATAAATTGACCCCACTAATGATTAGAAGATTGAAGAAACATTCTTAAAGAAAAGTCGAATGAACAAAAGTCTATTAAGTTTCTTTATAATGAAAGCCTAGAGATGCAGCACTTTATACAGTGGAGTGCTGAGTATTAGAGTAGAGCCAGCCTATGTATGAGGGAAGCCATACACATCCCTGTCCTTACCTGACCTCTGGGTGGAGACCCTCATACACAGCAGACCTGGGAAGGAAAGGCAGTCTCTCCTTCCGGTGTCTCGGTGTGTCACTCACATAACATCCGCCTTCTCTTCACAGGTCTGCAGGATTCTCCTGTGCCGTAAAGTACGAGTGCTGTGAATGTGTTTCTATGAAGTGATGGGAGGGGAGGCTGCATGCACGATCCATGTGTGTGACGTCAACCTGCGAGCTAAACATTAACCCAATACTGTCCTTCCTGCTGCCTCTCATATAAAGACACTGTTCCCATCTCCTCTGTAATGTACAGTCACCTTCCTCCCTGCTGGCCATGGGACTCTCCTTGTTTGCTTCCTGTGTCTCAGACTGACAATATACACATGAACTTTGCAGACTGATACTTTAGTTCCACATTCCAGAGAGAGGATTGTCTGTGTGTAATCTTCCCTCAGTACAGCCTCATGTCTATAATATGGTGGCTGGATAGGTTCAGTCAGGACTGGTTCACCCCAGAACATGGTTCAGGGAAGGCGTAGTCCCTTAAACACCGCGCTCAAACACACACGGCCCTGACGCGGGTGCTAATATATTGTTACCATCACCCCAAATACAATGCATTTGGTGGGCACCAAATTATATGGTACACATAATCGCACCCACAGAAAAAATGCGTTGCTGCTTAGGAGATGACTGGGGGTACCATTATTCCTAATAGCACCCCACCCACACACTGGAAACAACATGTGAATAGGCTGCTGTGCCCAAGCAAATAAAGTCACCGGAAACCGCATTGATGCGAACCGGGGGTACCATGCGATTTGGTTCCATGCAATTTGAAATGTAGTGCATGCGCTACTTTTTCTGCTTTTAAGTGCGATTTGCACTTTTTTTTTATTAAAAAATAAGACAACAGTAAAGTTATCCCCATTTTTTTTAATATTATGAAAGATAATGTTACGCCGAGTAAATTCATACCCAACATGTCATGCTTCAAAATTGCGTCCGCTCGTGGAATGCCGACAAACTTTTACCCTTTTAAATCTTCATAGGCGACGTTTTAAAAATCTACAGGTTGCATGTTTTCAGTTACAGAGAAGGTCTAGGGCTAGAATTATTGCTCTCGCTCTACCAATCGCGGCGATACCTCACATGTGTGGTTTGAACACCGTTTACATATGCGGGCGCTGCTCACGTATGTGTTCGCTTCTGCGCGCAAGCTCGTCGGGACGGGGTGTGCGTTTTCTGGCTCCTATTTTTTTTAGCTGACTCCCAGATTCCAAGCAAATTTGTCAAACCCTGGTATACAGTATATGTCATTGTATACAGTATATGGGATTGTACAGTATATGGGATTGTATACAGTATATGTCATTGTATACAGTATATGGGATTGTACAGTATATGTCATTGTATACAATATATGGGATTGTAATATATGGGATTGTATACAGTATATGGGATTGTATAATTTTTTTTTTACCTTTTATTGGTTGAACTGGATGGGCTTGTATCTCTTTTCAGGCAGACTAACTATGTAACAAGCTTTGTTTTCTCAAGAGTGATCCACATTCAGATCACTCTTCAGGCTAGGTTCACATGTTTGCGAGTCAGGATCACATGTTTTCCTAACCCACAGGCAAAACATAAAGGCACCCACATGCATCAGCACAATGCCCCACATGAAACCGCATGGTGCTACAGCACCATGCGGGTTTTATGCGGCCAGTTGAAAAACATTTAAATAAGAATTACTGGCCTTTTTTGCCACATTTCTCATCATTTCATCAGTAGCTTATTCAAATGAATAGGCTTCTGTCCCATGACGTGCACACATCAGTGTGAACCTAGGCACAGGGCACAGATGGTGAGGAGGCATTATATATAGTATGTATAGACAGCACACAGTACCACTTCTCCTATTCTATATTGGGTGGAGTTCGCAGGATCTGTTCTATGTACATTGGTGCAACTTGCACTCCGACTTTGAGAGACGTGGGGTCCCCCCCAAAATCCATACCAGAGCCTTATCCGAGCATACAGCCAAGCATGCCAGAAAAGGGGGGACGACCCTGGGCTATGGTCATGAGGGTCTGCGGGCAGGGGGCTTATCAGAATCTGGAATCCTCCTATGTAAATGAGTTTGGGGTACATAGTACTCCTACCCAATCACCCCCCCAAAAAAACTGTGGAATTTAAGGCCATTTTTGACAAGTCCTTAATTAAAAATGAATATTGTCTCCCGATGTAGATCCAAAGTCAACCACGATGGCCGCTGCTGCCGCCGCCGCCACCCTGATAGAAAATAAAGCACTCTTCCCCCGACTAATGCTCTCGCCATTCTGGCAGATCCCATGTCTGACAGTTCTTTTATAGCTATGGGGTGTGGCCATGTGGTGATGTAACTGGAGACCCCACCCCCTTGTGACATCACAGACCCATCATGCCCGGGTCCTTGACGTCACCGCATGGCCATGCCCCATAGCTTTAACCACTTGAGCACCGGGCCATCGTCAAATGACGGCTTCACGGTGACTCTGAATATTCAACAGGACGTCTATTGACGTCCTGTATTCCTCCGGCCACTGGGGGGCGCGCGAGCGCGCCGGCGCGTCCCCGAGATGCCGATGCGCGTGCCTGGCGGTCGCGATGTCCGCCAGGTACCCGCGATCGGTAACGACAGAGCAGTGACGTGGAGCTCTGTGTGTAAACACAGAGCTCCACGTCCTGTCAGGGGACAGAGGAGACCGATCTGTGTCTCTTGTACATAGGGACACAGATCGGTCACCTCCCCCAGTCACCCCCCTTCCCCCACAATACAGGTATACATATTAACCCCTCCCTCACCCCCTAGTGTTAACCCCTTGAATGCCAGTCACATTTATACAGTAATTAGTGCATATTTATCGCATTAATCGCTGTATAAATGTGAATGGCGCCAAAAACATGTCAAAAGTGTCCGATGTGTTCGCCGCAATGTCACGGTGACAGTAAAAAAAACGCAAATCGCCGCCAATACTAGTAAAAAAATTAATAAAATAAAAATGCCATAAATCTAATACCTATTTTGTAAACGCTCTAACTTTTGCGCAAACCAATCAATATATGATCATTGCGATTTTTTTTACCAAAAATATGTAGAAGAATACGTATCGGCCTAAACTGAGGAAAAAAAAAGTTTTTTTAATTTTTTTTTGATATTTATTAAATAAAAAAGTAAAAAATATTGTGTTTTTTTTAAAATTGTCACTCTTCTTTTGTTTATAGCGCAAAAAATAAAAACAGCAGAGGTGATCAAATACCGCCAAAAGAAAGCTCTATTTGTGGGAACAAAATGATAAAAAAATTGTTTGGGTACAGTGTAGCACGACCGCGCAATTGTCATTCAAAGTGCGACAGTTGTGAAAGCTGAAAATTGGCTTGGGCAGGAAGGTGCGTAAGTGCCCGGTATGGAAGTGGTTAAAGAACTGTCAGACACAGGAGCTGCCAGAATGGCGGGAGCATTAGTCAGGGAGGAGCGTTTTTTTTTTTTTATATCGGGCAACCATCGTGGTTGACATTGGATCTACATCAGGAGACATTATTAATTTTTAATTAAGGACTTGTCAAAAACTGCCTTGTGTTTTTTGTTACACTCCACTGTTTTTTTTTTTTTTTGGGTGAATGGGTAGGAATTACTATGATGGCCATCATGATTGATGTTCAGGGGCATTATTAATTTTTAATAAAGGACTGTTTTTTGTTACGCTACATTGTTTTTTTGGAGTGAATGGGTAAGGGTTCTATGTACCCCATATTCGTTCACATGGGGGGCAAGATCTGGGACCCCCCTTTTTAAAAGGCTTCCCGATTCTGATAAGCCTCCTACCCGCAGACCCCCACAGCCCAGGCATGTGGGGAAGAGACCCTTCAACATGGCACAAGGTGCTTTAGGGTGGGGGAGAGCAGAGCCTCCCCTGCACCAAAGCTCCCCCTCAATGTTGAGGGTATGTGGACTGGTATGGTCCATGAAAGGGGGGCGCTCACTTATTTCCCCTTTTCCTGGACTGCTGGGCTGCATGCCCAGATAAGGGTCTGGTACGCATTTTGGGTGTGGCCCAACGCCATTGCTCACACCACATCGCTGAAACTGCATGCATTACATGTAAATGCATCACAGCCCAATTTTCCCAAATGGTTGGAGGCAGTGCTTATATGGGATGTCATTTTTGCTGTGGATGTGAAGCAAAGCATCACAACTGCTATCCATGCTAACCCTATCCATCCATCGTTGCAGCTTTGGGGGGGCAGTTGAGGAGTGGTAGAACTACACATTAACCTCCTAGTTTTACTGCCCCGTCTGCCTGTGTGAACAAGCCATTAAAACAGACCTTCATCCCTAAAGACAATATGGGTGGGCCTGGCTTCAACCCTTCGCTCTACCACAACTGGATATTTTCTTTTTTACTTAAGTGCCTTCTTCGTTTTTGGTGCTGAAGGGCAGTACTTCCTCATTTCTCGCCTAGGCAAAAACAAAGTTGCACTGGTGTGCACATATGTGCTGAAGGCCTCTGCTGGTCTTTGAGACCCGTAAGAAATATTCACCACATCTGCGCATGCACGTGTTTTCATGCACAAGCAATCGAATGCGCGAGCATGTCTTGGCCCACCACAGCGCTCTGCCAGGTCCTGAATTGCAGGCAAAGCCCCTCAGCGCATCTGCATGTGCCAGACTATTGAAAATGGAAGGGGGGGGGGGGGCAGAGCCACATTTAATGGTACTGAAGTAGCTCTTTAAAATGTATTTCCACTCTTGCAGCCAAATTAGAATAATACCTACTCAATACTTGTTACAAGTTCCCATTCATATGGCACAATTTAGGGGGAAAAAAATGTTGTTTCCATTTCTCTGTATTGTTTAGGGGTGGCTGGAGAGTTAATGTTTACCATAACTAACTCAGTTACAAACTAGAGTTGAACATTGTATGTCCTAGCAGAGGGTTAAAAATCTGAGCTTCTCCATTATATGTTAACAAGGGAAAGGTCAGTGTGCAATGGGACATAATTACTGTGGAATTGTTCCAAAAAGGAAAGAATTTTTTTTTTTTTTTAACCACTTGCCGCCTGGCCTATAGCAGATTAATGGCCAGGAAGTGGTTCAGTTATCCTAACTGAGCGTAATATGACATCCAGCAGGATAACATTGCACTGTGATTGGCCAAAGCATGCATTTCAGGTGCATGCTTTGGCCAATCAGCAGCCGTCAATGCACTGCACGCAATGCACGCATGTCGGCGGGGGAACTTGCAAGTGCCCCATATGTTAGTTTGTTCTATGAATAAATGAACACCCAAAGTTCAAGTCAAACATACGTTCGACCCGAACATCGGGACCATCCCTACTGCTGTACAGTAGAGCTCCATAAGTGTCTGTAGGGCCCATCTAACCTAGTTTCCAGCCAGGAGATGCAGGAAGACGACGAGCCACATAAACTTATATGAGGCTCTACTGTGCAGGTGTTGCCTGGACATAGAGGACTTGTGGTACAGGATGTAAAACAATCCCCAGAGGCCGTGGGATCCAGGTAAGTATGCATCTATTGCGAGGTTGAGTGGGACCTGTCAGGTCAGCTTAAAAGGGACAAACAGGATGAGTGCATATTCTCTAAATGATTGCTTATTGTTATAATTAACTTTATTGCTCTCCAATGTGATAGTTTACTGTAATGATAGGTTCTCTTTACTTAAACCCAGGGGTTAGATCTTCTAAAGCAGGGTCTCTCAACGGTTTTCCCTTAGAAAAACCCTTGGCAAAAAGTTTGAGATCCTGGGGTACCTCTGCAATAATGCCTCATGCCATCCCTAACGTAACATCAAACTCTGATTTAGATATCATTAACCTTACCCCTTACACCTTCTCCAATGAGCAGCTCGGGGTTTTACGTTTGGGCCTTAGTTTCTGTCCGTCCATGAGTCTCAACAAATACGAGACTATTAAAGACTTATATTTATTCACGAGAAATTTAACCTTTAAATTCCTGTTTGATGGTGATCGTCTTCGCACCATTGAGGAAAGAGAAATCTCCGAAAAAGTAAAAAAAAAAAGTAAAAAACTTTTCTATGGAGGACTTTAGGGCCCTGCAAAACCTAATGCTGCTTTTGGAGGAAAGTGAACCTAACAGTTCTGATCCCAATCCTGTCACCATTCCCACTGTCCCGGCAATTAACAAATTTATACTTAAGTCTCAACGCTTCCCTGATCTTACCAGCAATTCCAACATATGGGCTTTCCTTACAACTACCATCAATGACTTGAAGAATCTTGAGATAAATCCCCTAAACCACAATATTACCAAAGAACAGCGATTAGCTATTAAGTTATTACAATGCCACCCTGATCTTGAGATCAAGGCCTCAGACAAGGGCGGAAACATAGTCTTACTAACTAAATTAAATTATGAAAAAATGGTTTTGAAAATACTCCAAAATAGAGATTGGTACAATTGGATACATATAAACAAGATTACTCAATTCAAAGATGAATTCTTAGTCATTTTGGCATCGGCCCATCACAATGGTTTAATTAACCAAGATCTATATGACTACTTGAATACACGTTATCCCAAAACGCCCACAATATACGCGCTCCCCAAAATTCATAAAAATCCCCTAAACCCACCGGGAAGACCGATTGTTTCCGGCATTGGATCATTAACAGAAAATGCCAGCCGCTATGTGGATTCGATTCTCATGCCACATGTATTGGCACTGCCGTCATATACAAGAGACACCTTAGATCTTCTGAAACAGATTGAGGACATGGTCGTGCCTCGGGATGCCCTGCTCGTGACCTTGGATGTGGAGGCCCTTTACTCCAGTATCCCTCACGAGCAGGGCATCTCGACAGCACTCACCTTCCTTCATGAACAAGATCATCACTCTTGGAAGCTCAATGACTTCGTCATTGATCTCCTACGATTTATTCTTACTCGAAATTTTTTTGTTTTTAAAGAGTCCCACTACCTCCAGGTACAGGGCGTAGCTATGGGCACCTGTTGTGCCCCGGCTTACGCGAACCTGTACCTGGGGGGGTGGGAACGATTTGTTTTTTCCAATGAAGACCTATCTATCTATACGAAATTTGTGGCCAACTGACTAAGATACATTGATGATGTATTCATAATTTGGACAGGATCTGTAACCCTACTGCATGACTTCATCGAAGCCCTAAACACTAATACCTATAATCTTAAATTTACATACTCTAGTGCACAAGACAAAGTAGCTTTTTTGGATTTAAAAATTTTGAAAGACTCACAAGGTCGCTTAACATCATCCCTTTACAGAAAAGAAACAGCGGGTAATACTCTATTACATGCCGCTAGTGCACATCCATTAAACCTCATTCAAAGTATACCTTATGGGCAGTACCTGCGCTTGCGCAGGAACTGCACTCTAACCACTGATTTTTTGGAACAGGCAAATCTGCTAAAAACACGTCTCCTTGACCGAGGCTATAGTAAAACTTTACTACGTAAGGCCTTTAACAAGGCCCTTCGTAAAACTCGCTCAAGCCTTCTATACAAAACCAAAGAGAATCCCTCCTCCCAACCAGTGAGATTTATCACGCAGTTTTCTGGTCACCATAAGGAACTACGTACTATACTAATGAAAAATTGGGCATTGCTCACTAATGACCCTATCCTCAAAAAGTACATAGGCCCAAAACCCGATGTAACTTTTAGGAGGTCCAGATCACTGCGTGATGAACTCACATCAAGCCATTATATACCAAACCGGAAAAAAGGAACATCTACTAACGGTATTACGCGGTGTGGTCATTGCTCATTCTGCTCATGGATTACTGAAGGTACTAGATTTACCCTACCCAACGGGGAAACGTTTATACCCAATTTTCATGCCGATTGCAACACAGAGGGAGTGATTTATTTGATGACATGTCAATGTCAGGCCTTTTACGTGGGTAAAACCATTAGAAAATTTAGAGCCAGAATCCGTGACCACGTGTACTATTCGGAAAAAGGAAAAATGGTGACCTCCGTAAGCAGACACCTGGATTTATATCACAGCTTCAGCAACAAGGTAGTTTCCTTTATTGCTCTCGCTGTGATCCCAAAAAATTATCGAGGAGGAAACTGGGATAAGCTGGTTTTGCAAAGAGAAACCTTGTGGATAGAACGCCTCAATGCCCTTTATGCCCCTGGCCTCAACGAGGCACAATCATACAAACCTTTTCTATAAACATTTTCAGATATATTTACTTATTAACCTATTTTCAACTCGGTTTCTTTAGTCTCTCATTCCCCAATTTATTCCTCCCTATCCCTGTATATGTTTCATTTTGACACTATAAGTTCAATCAAGTAATATAGATAAGTAATTGAAATACTGGGTCAAATTCTCTGAATTACATACTATGATCGCTACTTTGAAAATATAAGCCTTGATTAGACAATTTGTAATACTATTCCTATGTGATTCGTAGGCTGCATCTATCCATGGATGTACTAAGATCAATATATATATATCTCTATGTGACTCGTAAGCTACATTTATCTATATATGTACTAAGATCAATGTATAGGATATTTCCTGTAGATTGTTGTTGATACGCTATCAATTAGATGTGACGTTTGGATTATCGACCTATATTATTTTTGTTATTACTATTTTTGCTTTCTTTTTTTCCCCCCTTTCCCCCCCCTCCATTCCATTCAATCAAGGAATCTTCAATTATGATTGGAATTTTATATATTATATCTCTATAACCATTAATACTGTAATCAGTACTCAGTACTATATACACACGGGCAACGATTCTTGTCTTATTTCCCTCTCTCCCTTTTACCTATATTATGTCCTCCTCTTACCTCTACAATTCTCTTAGTCCTGCCAAGGTTTTATTCCACCCTTTGAGATTTCCCCCCCCCCCCCCCCCTTCGATGCAATGGTTGGCCGCGCATCACAGGTCTCTATACAGAGATCTGTAATCGCACCACTAGATGGAGCTCTCCATCCTGGAGCGATGCCTCTCATGCGTGGCGGCGTAAATTCTCTGCGGCGCACACGCATGATGAGGAGACGCGCGGCTGCTGCGGATGACATCACACGCCAATCCCGTGTGTTACGTCTCCTCCGCACTGAGCGAGGCTCTATTTAAGTCCCCGTATACGAGACACGATCGCTGCAGTCTCTCGGGAGACTTGTGGAGGAGGTCGCTGTTACACTACTACAACCAGGTATGCCCCTCTCTATCACCGCCTATATATCTTTATTCCATTTGGGTCACTAATAGCCTCCACTTTTCTTTTCAACCTACCAGGCTCATTTCTGCCTTAAACACCTGGCTTTTAGCTGGCATCCAGGCCTGTCTGTCTACTTCTGCTACCAGGAAGTTAGCACCCATTGAGGACTGACAGAGGGGACTGTTCATTCTCTCCCTTCTTGTCTTTCCTTAGGCTTGGCCCTCCTTCATTAAAGGTAGGATGCCTTTACTGTCATTATTTTTGCATCAATCAATTCTCATTAGCTATGAATACATTCTAATATCACTATATCTCCTTATTACTCTCCATTACTCTGTTTTATTTTACTCTGAGTCGTTTCTATACCCCTTACAATACGTCCAGCAGCCCGGATATAGTTTACCTGTCCTCCTCTATCATTGCTAAGAAATTCTTATGCTCAATACTTATCAATCATGGATTAATTCCTATACTAACAAATACTATCTGTAAGTATTCTTATTAGTTCCTCTACTCTATTATCTTCTTCCCCCACATATTATTCTATCATACACACTTTTATTACCCTCGCTCCCATTGTATCATTGAGGAAATGCTCTGGGGTTGGTCTTCACCTATCAGGACCTTATTTTCCCACTTTCTTTCCTCATCTCCCCCCCTTTTTTTCATTTTTCTTTCTTTTCTTTCTTTTATTTTTTGTAATCCCCCCCTTTTTTTCCCCCCCCCCCCTTCCCTCCCCCCCCCTTCCCCCCCCCCCCCCCCCCTCTTTTCCCCCCCCCCCCCTTCTCTGCTTGCCCGTTGTGTATTTTTATTCCTATTAGTACCATTATCCAAACTGATGCATCTTTTTTATCTGTCTTTGTTTTATTGTTTAATGTTGTTCTACAGTCCAAACCACACTGCTGACTCCGTGAGGAAGCGCTGTTAAAGCGCGAAACCGGTCGAGTCTATCAACGAAGCAAGCCACAACATCGCAGACATATTCTTGCCTGCATTTCCATAACCTGACAGGATCACAAATTATGTTTATGCACCCTATTTCTTTTCTTTTTTGAAGTGTTCAATTTCATTGTGGATACATTGTTATTTTTTGCATGATTCCTGTCAACATTTATGGATAGGCTTGCATAGTTAGCCTTTCAGATAGTTTTTTGCTGGAAACGGCAATTAATTTTTCCTTGCTCTATATACACTATGCTATTTTATATTTAAATAAACCAAAAACCTTTTAGAGAAAATCTCTCCTTGTGTGAATATATTCTGACCAACCTAAATGTGCCTAAAAAGTCCATAAACTAGCCCTTAGTTATTTCCTTTATCACCTCTGCAATAATGTTCACATCTACATCTCATGGAACATTGGTATGATTAGAAAGCTGTTGCTAGAATAATTCTTTTTAGCAATAGCATTAAATAGAATCAATTTTACATACCTATCTAGGGTGCACAGAATGGAGAGTGGGTTCCGTTTGGATTCTGGTGTGTAAAACTTGTGCTTGATTTTTTTTCTGCACAGATGCTCAATTCCGAGTCCAACTTGAGATAAGGGTTTAAACAAGTACAGGAGGGCACCCTACATGGGGCACATCATATGAGGGCAGGGCAGCGGTTTCCTCCATATGCAGAGCAACACAGGGATATGGCTGTGATCAGTCCTGTGGCTTGCTGTTCCCTGCCAGCCCTTCTTCCTATCATTATGTCCATCAAGCGAGGTCACCTTGGATGGACAGGAGGTGAGAAGGTGCCAGCAGGGAACAGTGTGCCACAACTAGCAGTATCACAGACATTTCCCTGCTTAACTCTGCATGTGTCAGCAGAGGGGATACGGTCTACCCGTCAGATGCCCACAACTGATGGGTAGAACATGGCAGAATCCTGGTTGAAAAACCCTGCCCTAAAAAGTCTCCCTTTCACTACCCTGAGGAAAACAGAGCATAGATTCCCTGGACACAGCAGCTGAGGAAAGTGACAGACGTACTCAAAAGTGACACGATACACATTGCTTCTATATTCAATCCCTCCGTTGGTACCTTCAGGGATCTGTGGCAGTGATTGGGCAGCTTTACAGCAACCCAAATCACCTCCACTTGAAAGTCCATCACCTACTCTACAAACGTAAATGTAGTCATGTACCCTTGGGGGTTGCTGAAAGGTGTGGTTCACCCGTCACCCTGCCAGCCCAAAGTCCATCGTACAGTTGCTCAGTAACACAGACCAGTCCATAGCTGGTTTTGTTTTATTGAGGGGATTAAACTTAGATGGGTATTAGGGAATTATGAGAGGCCCAGGATTTCAGAATAAACAATTGTGAATTAAAGATCCATCAATTGGGACTACCATGTACACTCCCTGTACATACACCTCAATCTTCACTTCAGCACTTCGCTTGCTGCCAACTGTTCCTCCACCAGCACTTCCCTTGATGCCGACTATCACTCCTCCGGACAAGCTAGCACTGCATGGGTAGGCATGCCGCTACTTCTGCCAGGCCTCACTGAACTGCCTTTTGTGGACAGGGACACTGGGTCCCATGGTGTAGAATAGTTCAGATGCTAGCTGTCCTCTGCTTAGCTCCCACTCCAAGATAACTCTCTTCAGGTCTTGCCAGCCAGCCTGGCTGCAAAGATCTCTCTCCACTGTGTCTGCATCCATCTCTCAAATTGCAATCTCCCAGTTCTCAGGCGTGCCTCCCCAGTCCTCCCGACTGTGCTCACTCACCAGCCCTCCTGGCTGCGACCTGTAGTCCTCCTGGAGACTCTTAGAGTGTTGTCTCCTGCTGTCCTCTCGCCTGCACCTCTGATTCCGGGAGCTCTTCATTCCTCCCTGAATCAGGGGGGGGGGGGGGGGAATGCTACCTTGCAGCGTTGAATGCTCAATTATGTCATGGGGACAGGAAAGTAAGAAATTTTACTTAACCAATCATTCACACTGCAAAGCTGGTCCCTGCAGCAGTTGGATGATCTTAGACATCAGCAAGACTGATGCAGGGTCCATAGACAGTAGGACACTAAGGAATGGTCCACCACTGGGGGAATGAATGACAGGTAAGTAAAACTACTTTTGCCTGTCCCCTAGACCTAAATGAGCATTTAAACCTTGCAGTATGGTTACAGCTCCACTGCAAGAAAACATTATTATTGTTTTTTTCCTGGAGTTTGACTAGAACACCTAACATAGAATTTCCTTTTGGATTAATAGCCCATTACCTCTAAATATTAATTTCCATAACAGTGTATTTTACACTCATATTCCCCATTACAGTTGTGGTCTTTTGTTACATCTTACCACCACAAGCCCTCCCATAACCAAACTACTTCTAGAGTTATATTATTTTCACATACACTTGCTGTTTCAGACACATGAGAAAATCTCCTAGATCAAACCCCTTCTGAATCTGTAAGAAGCAGATGCTGGTCCATGCCCGTGAGCCACTCTGATAGTTGCTAATGGTGGAGTTTATGAAGATTAGTAAGACTATTTAGCTCACAGTGCAGAAGTCAAGCCGATTGTTAAGATGCCTAAGCTGCATGTAGGTCAGAGAGAGAAACAGGCTTTGTGTAAATGTTCAGAATATGCAAAGCCAAACTGGATGCAAATAGTTTGAAGTGTTTGGGTCCTTATGTTGGAACACTGCCCTGCGGCCCAGTCTCTGAAGGGAGGGGATCATGCTCTGCTTCAGTATGTTACAGTACATGTTGGCATTCATGGTTCCCTCAATGAACTGTAGCTCCCCAGTTCCGGCAGCACTCATGTAGCCCCAGACCATGACACTCCACCACCATGCTTGACTGTAGGCAAAACACACTTGTCCTTGTACTCCTCACCTGGTTGCCGCCACATACGCTTGATACTATCTGAACCAAACAAGTTTATCTTGCATGAGTGCTGCCGGCACTGAGGATCTACAGTTCATTGAGGGAACCATGAATGCCAACATGTACTGGGCCGCAGGGCAGTGTTCCAACATGATAAGGACCCAAACACTTCCAAGACAACCACTTGCCTTGCTAAAGAAGCTGAATGTAAAAGGTGAGCATTTCTCCAGACCTAAACCCTATTGAGCATCTGTGGGGCATCTTCAAATGGAATGTGGAGGAGCGCGAAGTCTCTAACATCCACCAGCTCCACAATGTCATCATGAGAGGACTGGAAGAGGACTCCAGGGCCAACCTGTGAAGCTGACACTTTGGTCCCAATTTGGACATTTCCATTAAGGGGTGTACTCCCTTTTTTGACAGCTGTAGGATCCTTTCACATAAGCCGATTTGGATCCACCTGTGCATTTTTCAGGCTGATCCGAGCAGGCCATCCCATTAGCTCCTATGGGCAGGTGGCGGTTAGCAGAAATGTGCCCGCTGACACCCACTTGCTATCCGATCAAGACAGACGTATGGCGATACGTCTGCCATCCGTCTTGGTGAATCTCCCTATAGAGATTAGCGGAGCTGACAGGTCCCTCCCCGTTCATTGAGCAGAGATGACCTGTCATCCGCCAGTTCAGCGGGTATCAATGGAGCGATCTCTCGCTAAGCGGATCTGCTCCATGTAAAAGGAGCCATTCATTCACTACTTTACATTGTAGCAAAAGTGTTATTTCTTCAGTGTCACATGAAAAGATAATAAAATATTTACAAATATGTGAGGGGTGCACTTCCATAAACCTAAAGGCCTCATGCACACAGGCATATTAAAATAGTCCAATGCACGCTGGATCTTTTTGCCAGAAGTTGGCAGAAAAATGTAGTTTAAGAAATTCTTGTTTTAAAGCGCAATTACACATTGCAGGCATTTAGAAGTGTATGCGTGTAAACTCATTCTACTGGAAAAAATATACATTTATTCTAGCCGATGAAATGCATTTACATGCGTTTATACATTTAACAAAAAGTGTAAATACGCTTCTTTGGGAATGAAAGTGTTCTTTTATGCACCTGAACACGAGTATTAAAAAAAACACCAGATGCCTGTGAACCATCATTTGAGATGTCAAGACTGCCATTAGGGAGGACCTGCAGCCCAGATACACTTCACCCCCTACTCTACAGGGCTACCTTCACAGATCTACTGCCCTGGATCCAAGGTTCACGTCCCTGTCTCACATGGACCCTGTCCTACACCAGAGGACATACAGTGACCTCACCACTGAGATTGTGAGCAGTCTGGGCACTGAAGACTGTGATGAGTTAAAGAAAAATAATATTATTTAAAAATGATAAATTTAAATCTAAAAATACATTTTTTTATTTTCAGTAATAATGGCTTTTATTAAATGTTATTGCCACATTTTTCATCTATGAAACAGAAAAATAAATAATAGGTTTAAATAAACAATTTTTTTTCTGCAGGGTCAAGCTGCAGAGCCAGCAGGAGCAAACTTGGACACATCTCCTCCACAAAAGAAGCCGGCGATGGCAGAGCTTTTTGGAGAGACATTTGTCAGCAAAGACATGGACAGCATGACTCCTGCTGACATCAAAGAGGAGGTGGCATCCTACCTGCTGGCAGCAAGCGGCATTACGGTGGATGGTGATCCGCTGACATGGTGGAAAAGCAATGAGTGTAAATACCCTCATATTGGCAACATGCTATCTCGCTGTGACAGGCTCTTCAGTTCCTTCCGAGAGTGTTCTCAACAGCAGGGGACATAGTGACTGCAAAGAAGTCCTCACTCTCCCCAGACAATGTAGACATCCTTGTCTTTTTATGTTGCACTTTAAGTTGTTTTTCATTAATTATGTCAAAAAGAAGATATTATGCCTTGTGCACTTTAAGTCGATTTTATTTTCAATTTAATAGTTTAAAAAAGTGTTAAACAAAAAGACAAACGTTTTTGTGTCTTTTTTTTTTGCTGATCCGAGAAACGATCCAAACCGTGAGTTTTTTAATCTGTTGCACCCCTACTCAAAACACACTGGATGGGAGATCTGCTGCAGGTGTTGATGTAATCCTAACAACTCCCCAAACTCAGTGAATTTTCCTCCATGTGGGTAATGCATGCACTACTTTTGGTGCAATCCAGTGCAATTACAGCCCAAAATGTAAATGAATGGAAGGAACATGGAATGCGTTCCTGTGTGGTTTCTGGTGTGAACCAGCACTCAAGTCTGTTTTCCCAATCCAGCAGACCAGAACAAATTGTCAAAGCCAGATCCATTCATAAATAAGGCCCAAAGAAAGTAATGATCACAGCACTGCATTGGTTACAGTCATTATGAGATTTGTGCCATAGGACCCCACTACAAAGAGCCTTCGTTGGATGTCCCAGGACACATAGTCCAAATATTATTATTATACAGGATTTATATAGCAACTTCATACTCTAAAAATGGTGGTGTACACACACCATCATTGTTGCCTTTAGCTGTGACAAAAATAACAGCAGCAGAATAGGGTTGTGGTAATGCAGTGCAACTGCCTCCACTCACAGCCATAAAACACCATGGGTGTGTTTAAGGTTTGCTTGTAAATCGTCAAAAGTGATCATAAGGGCTTGTTCACACATGCAGCCGGGAGCCACAATAATAGGCGGTTGAGCTGCAGGTTTACTTACCTGTTCACCAGCCAGGGCCCTGTAAAATACCTGTTACTTCCTGGCATGGGGCAGCATTTGATCCTCTCTCCTTCCTCTCACAATATAGTGCTCAGTGCCTAAAGTGGGCCTATTGCTAGGATGGAGCACAATCACACACCACAATGGTGGGCATAGCTCCCAGCTGTCCTGGTTTTTGAGGAACTGTCCCCGATTTGGAATCAAGTCATGCTGTCCCTCATTTTGGGCTGACGAAGTTATATATAAAATGTGCTTATTAAAACAAAAATGGAAAGGTTCCCCCAGGGGGCTTTTTAGCGACATATTGTGCAAATGTGCTTGTCATCATTCAAAAAGGGTCTCCCAGTGCTGGCAGTGGTTTCTGGGGACATTTGCAGGAAGGAAAGGGGGTTATTAGTTTTGCAATAGCTTCTACACAGACCAATAGTGGGTTTACACAGGTTTCTTTTTTACTCTGAGCTCCAGAATAGGGATGGCTACAGATGACATCAGTAGCAAGTAGAAGGAAAATATAATACAGCGAGTAGGAAAGCAATTAAGACATTTACTCTTTACAAAAAAAAAAAAAATCTACATTTTAAAAAAGGAGAGTAGAACAACGGTATTGGAAGAATAATTATTGTGCTCTACAAAAGCTTGCTTTGCATTCTTCTGCATATACTGCAGTCAAACCAACAAAAACATAAAACCTGGAGATAATGGTTTCTGGCACATTAAAAGAAATAAATATGTATGAACTTCAAACCACAATAAAATCTGCAGAAAAATCATGCCATAGAAAATCCAGCTTTCTTGAGGCACTTGCTGGTTATAGATTGCTGAAAACAAGTCAAAGTTCCATTCAAGGATCTCTCTCTTTCTTTGCACTGCTCCGGTTAGAATAGAATAACATTAATGCACTACTGACTTTACCGGAGAACTGATAAGCAGGAAACAAGGCAAAAAATATCATTAAAGGCACTATCATTTGAGCATCTTCACTGATCTAAACAGCAAGCCTGCAAAAAAAGTATAAGGTTAGATACCTCTAACCCATGGGTGCTCAACCTGTGGCCCTCCAGCTGTTGCGGAACTACAAGTCCCATCATGCCTCTGCGAGTCAAGCTTGTAACGGTCAGTCATGCAACGCCTCATGGGACTTGTACTTCCACAACAGCTGAAGGCCACAGGTTGAGCATCCATGCTCTAACCCTTAAACTCTCAAATTAATACGTTTTGAATTACATTTTTCATTAAATGTAGCGTTAGATATTTTACATTTACAAAAGTCCTCTGTAGACATTTCAGTGAATGCTACTATAAACATAGGGCAAGTACTCATTTGACTCAAGCATGTACAAACAGACCAATGAAGCTGACTGCATTAATGTACAAGGAGTCTGCTTTTCATGATTAAAAAGAAAACTGAAAGTCATCCTTAAAGCAAGAAAAAGTCAAAGTGATGTATGCCTCAACAGCCCCAACTACCATGCTGGGTAAGGAGAGTTTCCAGTTTATAATGTACAAAGTTCTGATCCTTGGCATCATTGAGCTTGCAGTGCCTGAGCGATATGTAGGCTTGAAGGGTGCAGATTTGACTGCTGCATGTTCTGATGTGGTAACATTGGCCATGGGTCTGCACCCTGGTGATTCTGTAGGAGGCGGTAAAGCTGTTTGAGGTGGGCAACAATGTTATCCTTAATATCAGGAACAGAAATTTGTAAGCGGACACTTCCACTTTCAAAGGATCGAGTGACATCTCCAGAGAACATCTCAAGAATCATCCGAGCGACCACTGGAATGATCTGTGAATAACAGAAAATAAAAATGTTACTCTTACAGCAAAGCACTCTTGAACTGTATCGACTATTGAGGAGCTTGAAGTGAAGATCAAAAAAGATACGCTATTTTCAAGGAAACAAGAATGGTTAGTTTTGTGGATTACATTTTTATTGATTAACCCCTTGCTGCCAAGCGTACGCACATATACGTTTTTGGCTTTCGGAGGTTATCCCGGGATGATGCCCGCACCTGCAAGCATCACCCGGTATATATTTTTAGAGCCAGTGATTGGCTTTCCAGGGATAACAACCAGTGTGGCTAAAAGCTGCTCGGTTGTTATCCCGGAGGAGTGGGAGGGAACCCCCCAGGGGACCACATCCCCCCCACCGATCCCTCCATAAAGAGTACCTGTCACCACCTATTACTGTCACAAGGGATATTTACATTCCTTGGGACCGCAATAAAAGTGATCAAAATGTAATTTTTTTTTTAAAACACAATTTTATATTATAAAAATAAATAAAATAAAGAAAACTATTTTTTTTTTTAAAGCGCCCTGTCCCCGCGAGCTTGCTCAGCAAAAATAAAAACGCATAGGGGAGTCACGCCCGCATATGCAAACGGTGTTCAAATCACACATGTGAGTTATCGCTGCGATCATCAGAGCGAGAGTAATAATTCTAGCTGTTGACCTCTAACTCTAACCATGGAACCATAAAAACATTTAAAGCGTATTTAGGTACCGTAGTTTGTCACCAAGTTGCGTTTAAAACACTGCTGCACAAATACCGTGTGACATAAAATATTGCAACAGCCGCTATTTTACTCTTTAGATTCTCTGATTATATATATATATATATATATATATATATATATATATATATATATATATATATATATATATATATATATATATATATATATATATATATATATATATATATATATATATATATATATATATATATATATATATATATATATATATATATATATATATATATCCCAAGTAATTTTCTAGCAAAAATACGGATTTTAACTTGTAAACACCAAATGTCAGAAATAGACTTAATCATGAAAGGGATAAAAAGTTAACAAAATAAATAAAACACACTAAGATGGTCAAAACTCAAGAGGTTAGTTGTACCCAACCTGTACCCCAAGACTCAAAAAAGCACAACAGCTCAGAGGCGAGGAGGAAGGGATGTTACAGTGAAAAATCCACTTTTCTTCTGTCTTTTTCAAGCACAGCTTCAGGTCCTCTTTAATGCTGAGGGGGCAGGTAATAAACATGTGCTACCACAAAAATATGGGCCAGTAAAAATATAAAAACGCAATAAACCCCATCTGTAGAAGCTGCGACAGGGTGTTGATCATATGGGTAATTATTAAAACTGGTATTGAATAAAGTGTACAAAAGGAAATAAACATACATTTTTTTTCCCTTTAATTAAAGCGCTTAGTCTGGTGGATTGGAATGTACATGGTTAAATACACTAAACTAAATAAATTAAGAACAATATAGCATTAACCTTGTACCAGAGGACATGGGGCTAGGTAATGGTGCACTAGTACTACATACAGGTCATACTTAGAGTAAGGAGGTGGTGAAGAGGTTTACTGTATAGATCATGCAGAAGATGTGCAGGATAAGGGATATTAAGGGTTAATGTACAGGTCACAAAGAAGCAAGCTGGAGATCGGATGCATATTAAAAAGGGAGTTAAAGTGGAACGTCTCTCTCTCAAGCAACATTGACTATTTATAATCCTCATGCTGCTAGCATTATTAGATAAGTATATGCTTTATCCATTGTTTAAACATGTTAACCATTTCTTCAGTTACTCCCTGGTTTCCAGACCTAGACAAATGAGGCCATAGATCCCAGGAGTCTTCAGGAAAGGTTTTCTCAGATAAGTACTCCCTCCTGTCCACATGCCTGATTGAAGGACGTAAAACGCTACATGAATTATCTGCCGTTACTTAAGATGGTCATGGCCAGAAATGCTAGTGGGGCATTTTTCCACAGTGACTTCTCAGTCATTATTTCCTCTTTCCACCCCTTTCTCCATTGCAAGAGGAAGAGGAGGGCTCACAGATGTGATTGTTATGAAAAGGTCTTTCTATGACCAATCTGAGCCACTCTGTACACAGAGGTTGATTTACTAAAACTGGAGTGCGCAAAACCTGGTGTAGCTCTGCATAGAATCCAATCAGCTTCCAGGTTTTTGTTAAAAGATTAATTGAACAAGCTGAAGATAGAAGCATATTGGCTACCATGCAGAACTGCACCAGATGTTGCACTCTCCAGTTTTAACAAATCAATCCCACAGTGTCTGAGAACAGCTTGGTTCACGGGCATTAATAGGCAAACTGGCCATCTGATGGTGCTTTACCCAGTGCTGTAGGTTAATGGTTAAATTCAACGCCACAAATGTTTAAAAGCCTTATATATATGTCATGTTAAAACACACACACTATATTACACGTTAAAGATGTATATTAATATATGACCTTTATAAATAATTTGGGAAATAGAATTGTAGCAGCAGTGAAAGTTTACATATTTTTCACCTGTCTTTTCAAGTGTGGGAAGTTGCTGCTAATATGGTGGAGATCGCTCCTATTTCAACTTGTTTGTCTCACAGAAAGAGGTGCCTAAACAAAACTTTTATAAAAAAGGTACCTGGCTCAGTAAAGCCAAAACCATTACATCTCATTACCACAGAACAGTTCTACAAGAACATACAACACGTGCCTTTTTTAAACGATAAACAGCTACGAAAAAAAACCAGTAAGCCTTAGTTGGAGTAACTTATCCGATTATAAAATTATAAGCTCTACAGTAGAGCAGAGAATCAGCATGACTGAGATATAGGTTATGTCTAACATGAGACTAACACTGCCTGGTTTATGGTAAATTTAACAGAACCACTAAATGCCAAGTCACATTTTTAGATTTAAACAAAACAATCTTGGAATGGATCAATAAAAAAATAAAATAAAAAATAAGCCATCTAAAATATAGGAGACAGTTTTTTCCCCCAGGAGGAATTCAAGGCAGAAAATGCAAATCTTGCAAGCTACTGCTTAGGCACAATTAACATTTCTATATTATCCCTTTATCAACAATTTCTCACATTGGGTTTAACTCCAGATTTAGTTATTTTTCGTTTTGGAAAAATGGATAAAAAAGTACCGTAAGTAACTTCCGTTTGGTTCTAATAAATGCCTATTGAGGATGTTTTTCTCTAGTTGTGGAAGCTAGTCCTTCATATAAATTTGTTGGGGGGGGGTGTTACATTTGTTTTGGGCACACTAACAGGTACCCATTTATTCTAGGCAATTAGTCTGAAAAGTGCTGTGTTATCTAAAATATTAATCAGGGTCATCTTTAACTTCGGGCAAAAAGAACAGCTGCCCCAGGCCCAGCCATAGTTGTGGAGCCCAAAGAAGCTGGAGTTCAGCCACCTCCGGTGCTAGTCACGAGCTGACTTGTGTGGGCTGAGCTTGCGGTGGGAAAGGAAGGCGACGTCTGGACACCTGACAATGAACTGCAACAGGGAGGACAAAGTTTGTGTTAAGCCTCGACACGATCCGATTTTCCGACAACAAATGTGTGATGGCAGGGTTTTGTCGCATAATCTGACCGTTTGTACGCTCCATCGGACAATTGTTGTCGGAATTTCCGACAACAAAATGTGTCTTGTCGGATTATCCGAACATGTGTACACAAGTCCGGTGGAAAGAATTCAAAGTACAAACATGCATGCTCCAAACCAATGCTAACCATAGCACAACATTAGCAGAAGTTGCCCAAAGGGTGGCGCTAAAGAGCTGAAAAACCACATAGTTTTGTGTACGTTGGCTGAAAAAGTTCTGCCGTCTGTATGCATACCATGTGCACTGCCAACGCCCTTCGCACAAAATTCCACAGATTTGTCCTTTGGAAATCTGATCGTGTGTACGAGGCTTAAGTCTCACTTGTCCTGTAGGACTTCTCTATTCCCGGCCAGTCCATGCTGCCTGCAGTAGAAGACTATCATTAATTCTTGAGAGCCCGTTCTTGGGGATGCTGCTCACATTCTGCGTTGTTCCTACCAACACTCAGTTAAGCTGCATAGATGTTTTTGCTCTGCTCATTGCGAACAACAAGTTCTAGGAGTTTCCGGTCTATTAGTGGGTCCTATCAGCTACCCACTCCATGGTGTGCAGACAGTGAGGAGATGAGGTGCTGTAAGCTCTAGAAACTAATAAGTGGTAATTATGCAAAGTAACCTATAGCAACCAATCAGTGGTAATGACGTTCAGTAACCTCTAGCTACGAGTTAACAGTAATGATCTGCTTTAATCTCTAGCAACCAGTGAGCTACAATGATGTGCAGTAACCTCTAGCAACCAATCAGCAAGCAGAAATTATGCAAAGTAACCTCAAACATCCAATCAGTGTACCAGAATGTGTGTTGTAACCTCTAGCAACCAGTCCGTGAGTGGTAATGATAGGCTGTAACCTACCAATCACAAAAACTGCCTGATCTGGTGCAGTAAACTGATTGAGTTCATTTATTGAATGTGGGGGGCTGCCCAAGGGTCCAGTCAATGTTAAAGACAGCCCTGATATCAATATTGTATTTTAAACAGTTTTTCACTTCACATTTAACCTTTCTTGCTAGTTGTACAGCAGTATTTATCACTCACTTGCACAATAATCAGCTTCCTCTCCTTTGGTTTACCATCAGGCCACTCTTCTCCAAAACACAGGTAAATTTCATATGGAGGCTGCTTAGCTCCACTTCCTTTTTGATGACAAATTAGTTCTAAAAGCAAGAAGAAAAAAAATAAATAAAAAATTGATATAATAGCCAGGGGAAAGGGGGCGTTAGTTCACTCTTAAGGTTAACTAAGGGGATGAAAAGGATTTTTATGAGATTTTAACCAGTTAGATTGCTATAACTGATATGCAGATCCATTTTCAGTAATTTACTAAAATTAGATACAACAGGTCTATAAAAATTTGCATTAAAGTTGCAGTATGCTGTGGTAGACAATGGTATATTAAATAGGGAAAAAAATAAAATAAAATAAAAATCCCCTCACCACTTAAGAAGGTCTCCAAACAGAAAAGTTTCACTTTCTTCTGGCGCTCAATCAGATTCGGAGTATTTGGTGAAGGAGAACATGGTCCTGACCAGTAAACCTTGCACTGGCAAAGTCGAACAGCATAGATGGCATGCCCACTAACTTCCAAGATAAGTCCTCTGTCCATGACATCTAGCAGACGGCTAGTGTACAACTTCTGCCTCTCATTTAAAATCTGCTCTGGGCCTGGAAATCTCACTTGCTCCAGACTGGTGGGACCAAAAAGTTCTTCTTGGTTTGGCATTGGACCTAGGTCACCATAAAAAAGCCGGCAGCCTTGAGGGTTACTAACAGTCATTGTCTGACCCATTTCTTTACCCCGGTAGAGGAACTGGATCTCAAGATCAGTCACTGCAAAAAAAAAAAAACACCACATGTAAAATAAATATATGACTAAAAGTCCTGACATGCAAATACAGTCTATACACCATAAATATGTGCTCACAAGATCCTATCTAGAAGAACTGTGTTCGTCCTTTGAATTTTTGGAATAATTGTATAACATAGGTATGGCCCAGCAACCAGATACCACGTTTTCATGTGGAAGATTTATCACTGGTTGCATTGGACTAGTTTTAATCGGAACTTTAACCTCCCATTACTGCAGCAATTAACTAAGTGCATCTGTATTTTTCTCTTAGCCCCTTGGAAAGTCCTACAAATACCTCTCGAGCATGCCAGAGAGGTCCACCTAATGCAGCCTGATGTGATGGTATAACAGCAATGCATGGTTATTACCAAATTACAAGCCTCTAGTCTAGCTGGTCAATCAGCACCTGGCTACACCTTGCCCAGCTCACTGCTTTCTGGACTGACAAGATTGCTTCTGTTGCTGAAACGTCACCATGAGCTGCAGTGTTCGGGACACAAATAGCTCAGCCAGGAGAAGTTGTTTACCTTAGAGGCCTGTGCACCATATAGTAACTGGATATAGAACATGTTTGGGGGGGGGGGGGGGGGGGATTTGACTTCTACTTTAGGCTTAATATTTCCCCTCCTCTCAGCTTTAGAAATTGTTTAGACTGCCACAATGAATCAGACTTCTGATGCAGCAGCAACCAGAATATACCATGGTACCTGAATACATATGCAGCAAATACCGCTTTCACCCATGATAGAGTACTTCAGGAAAAAATATTGCATCTTTGAGGCACTAAAGAAAAAGAGAACCCCCTCAAAATGGCTAGCCTCTAGCAAGCAATCATTTGTATTATACAGTAAAGAGTGGCCTACAGAGTAAAGCAACATTAACGCTTTAGAAAATGTTGCCATGAAAAAACAGTTTGTACTTTTTTTTTTCCCCCCAGTTCATTACTTACTAGGTAGGGAGCTAATCCACAATTCTGGAGACCCAAAAAGATCCACCCCTGACGGGGTCTGGGGAACCTCCATGTCTTGCGGTTCCGACTTTGGCCAGTCTGGTTCAGGAGTACAGCTCTCTAAGCTTGCTGGGGCCATGGGGGAATCTATGAAGATACAAGAGAAAGCAAGAATGTTTAAATTGTACAATGCCAAATAATAAATTAAAGCTGCACAACATTTAAGCATGCACAATATATTGGACTACTATATTTCTCCTATATTTTTTACAGATTCACTTGTGTATTAAAAAATAAATAAATAACACCACAATATACACTTTCAATGACATTTTTTTTTTTTTAAAAGCAACAATATCTCATACTATAGTATATATGGCTCTCCAGTTTCAGCAGCACAACAGTACATTGAATATTTAAAGCAAATACAGGTCACATATTTGTGTCGTGAGCTTCATCATTCCAAAATCTTGACAGACAGGCTGGGCAACATTACTAACCCTTTAAGGAACTGCCCTGTAATAGTATACTGGTGTCTCACAAAGCCTGAATTTTATTTAGCTGCAGACCAGCAAGTTATGTGAAAAAAAATACCCTACAATAATAAGATTTTTTTGTGCATATGGAATAGCTTTATAAATTTTAGTATGGGCAGAAACTTCAAAATGTGATGAAATCTTTGGGAGAAATTAGTTATATTAAAAAAAGACTATCCAAGATGAGAACAGAACTTACATTTCATCCACATAGCGACTACTGCAATATGCATGTTACTAGAGGCACAATGTAACCAAATAAATGTCAGACAAAAGTGTTCTACAAAGCAGCTTCAGGGTTCATTCACACAGGGCTTGCAAAGGAAAAGAAATGACACTTATACATACAGCATGTACAACATGATTTTCCAAATGCAAAAGTTCTAGGTGTGGAAAATACTTTGGATGGGGTGTAAAACCAGTCACTTGTATAGCTCCTTGGACACAGGAATTCACAATAGACATAATATGCCTGTAAAAGCCCAGGTTGCATGTATCCTTAATGTATCATTTTATTACCAGAGCACTTCGTTAGTATGACACTTCAGGATATTAAATATCCCAAAAAAATATTGCAAGCTACTGTAAACCAGAGCAACAACAATGTCCTATTTTCTGAATTAAAGACAATTAGAAACATATTAAACCAGAAAGCAGCCTCTACTATTGGAGTTCTAGATAATGCTTATATTTTAACGTTACGGTCCCCACTACCAAACCGCTCCTCTTTTCCCATGAATGATGCAGATTTTTTCCAAGAAACATGCCTCAACTACAGGTTTTTTATTACCCAAGTAGATCTCCATAGACTCGTAGCTGTTGGTGGATTAGAATTTCTGAAATTTTTGAATCAACCAGGCAACAGGCAATTTTAAAAGGGAAAAAGCCTCTAAATTTCTCACAGTACAGGGTTACATTAAAGTACTCAAAATTTCCCATAGAAAGCAGGCTTGGGAAAAAAAAAAATAAAACCACACGGTTTTCCTGTCTGAAAAACTGATCGTGTTTACAGGGCATTAGAGGTAAAGATTAAATGTTGCTTTAAAAAGGTGGAGGAGGGCTACTAAAGTGATCTTTGCCAAGAGTTCAAGTCAAGCATTCCTAATTTTAACATCTTTAAGTTTCAAATGTACCCAAAATGTGCCCTTAATTATATCTTATGAGAAAAATATACTGACACAAACCATTGATTTTTAATCCATTAAAGGGCTCCTGAATTGAGACATGCATCTGTGACTGACTTATATCATCCTCTTCATACTCCTCGTCATCCCATGGTGAAGAACCAGTAGAACCTGTTGAAGTGAAAATAACTGATCAGAAACTTGAAAATCAAACTACCGGTAGTCTATCTTCAGCTATTACAAACCTAGTTTGGGGTTCAACAATCAAAGCACTGAAGGAAAAAAAAAAAAGAAAAAAGAAAAAAGAAAGGGTACAGTAAACCCAGAGCAACCAATCAAAAATTAGATTCGTAAAAGAAAGCAATTTGAATTGGTTGGTATGGATTACTGCTCTTGACATTGTCTTTTGCCTTACTAAATGTATCTAAATATAAAGTACACTGCAGCTGTGTACAAGCAATAAAGTCATGCCTGTTTTTTGTCAACTGTAAATTTCTTTATAGCAAATATTTTGCAATGCTTATTTCTAATCTTAATTAATCCAAAAGATGGAAATGCAAAAATTCAAACCTCAACCACAATACAGAAAATATAACTGAGCCAATGTCTGCATTTGAATGCCAATGTACCTTTTCGTTATTATTCTTACCTGGGTTTAGGATTGGGCCTTGGGATTGAGGTATGTCACAGACCTCATAGATTTTAACGGGGTTCATAGGAACTTCTTTGGTTCCATCATACATTAGTTTAAATTCTCGACTTTTGTTAAGCGCGCAGCGCAACTGGGCCTTCCACTTTGCTGGATCAGGATCATCAGCTCCTTCTTGATATTTACCAGTCTCTACAGCCCATGCCTATGAAAGATACATTAACAGTTGTAGTTTACCAGAAAATGTTATCAACACTACAGTAAAACAAAGAAAAGACACAAATATCTTCAGTTTCGGAGCTTAGTGCAATTGTTGCAGTAATTAGAAGATAATAGCTCTTAATGTCCCCTACTTGGTGGGACAGTTACTATTTTGTAACCAATACCAATTCTCTTAGTCCTCCCCCACCAAACACCCCTTTAAACACTTGTACAAATAACTGTACTATTTAAAATATTAATCCATCCTTTAGGAAATCGGATGTTATTTTTAAATGCAAATCTACAAACAAAATGGTGGTGAAAAGAACCCCCAGTGGGTTAAAGGGATCATAGGTGATTAATCGTTCATGTAAAATAGAGTATGAGAGGGGTGGGTCCCTTGCTTAAAATATTCTACTCTAAAATGTGTCCCTATTAACACAGTAACGTTTGGCTGCTATGCACATCATGACAGATCAAGTTCAAAATTAGATTTGTAAATGTTATATTTTTAAAGCGATACATTTGTTAGACAAGGGCATCGTTACCAAAAAAGGTGGTGAACTAATACAAATTGTGTTTTGGTGAATAATTTTTTGGGGGTTTTTGGTTTACTTACACTAAAAGGAAAAAACATATTGTAAAGCTGGCCATAGAAACCTTGTGCTCATCTGAATGACCCCCTTTGCCTGGATTTAAGTTCATGTGCATGAGCCGTAAAGGGTGATAAGACATGATCCGACCACCCTCACACTTCAGGTCAGCACATCCTTAAACTTTGGCAAGTGGGGTTGATTTACTATAACTGGAAAGTGCAAAATCTTTGCAGCTCTGCATAGAAACCAATCAGCTTCCAGGTTTGTTTGTTTTTTTATCAAAGCTTAATTGAACAAGCCAAAGATAGAAGCCGATTGGCTACCATGCATAGCATGGTAGCCACTGCTTAATGTCCATCAGGGGAAGAGCAATCACAATAAATCAGGTTTTTCTAACCTGTCAGATTTCTACTTTCCCAGATGAGCCTTGGCTGATGGTCTTTGCAGGCAACTGGTCAAATGATCTGGCTGAAAAAGGCAATTATCTAATAACTGTAAAACTGCTTCCCCTTTCAAAACGGTGGGCTACAGGCTGATTTTCTCCTCCAGCAGCTGGCTACATATAGCGTTAGATTGTGCCCAAGTAGCGTGTGGAGCCCACTGACCACCTGTTAAGCATGCGGCCCTATGACCTCAGAGATCATCCTAAGTGCCTGACATACACAGTGCAAGGTTTCCAATACCAATGGTGGTAGCTTGCCATTACTATAAAATAGTCACATTGCATGTGGCAATAACGCCTTGTCCTGTGAAGTGATTAAAAGGGAAAAAAAACATTTTTAAGCAACCTTTCATCCTCACTTCCTGTTCTTCTGTCTAACTACACACAGTAATGCAAGGCTTTCTCCCTGGTGTGGAGAAAGCCTCTTGAGGGGGCAAGCAGGAGAGTCAGGACACCCTGACACTCCTGCTCGCCACCTCCCCCCTCAAGAGGCGGCGAGCAGGAGTGTCAGGGTGTCCTGACTCTCCTGCTTGCCCCCTCAAGAGGCTTTCTCCACACCAGGGAGAAAGCCTTGCATTAATGTGTGGAGTTACAGACAGAAGAACAGGAAGTGAGGATTTCTCAGAAGAAATATAGACATTTAAAAGCAAAATTGAAGGATGAGGTAAATGAGACTGCACTAAAGGTAAAGTAAGCTATTTAAGGAAAAAAAAATGTTTTACCTTTACAACCATCTTGTTTAAATTAATTGTTCTTAAACTATTCTAGTAGGGAGGAGACTGGGAGTTTAGGGTGCATTTTTTACATAATTGGGTGAATCTTGGCGAACATGACTCAACATTTGGGGGTGTAAAGTGGGGTATAAGGTAAGTCAGTGCCAGATGTAAACATCGGCCACCATTGCTACAGAACCCAGTAGTCCAACTTGAACAAAATTATTTTTTACCTTACAATTAAACTTTATTATATGCCCAATTACCATTTCACTCTGCCCACCTAACCCATTGATCCTACTCTTTAACATGCAATCTTTTATATCCTGCATCTCTTTTTCACAATAACTAAACAATGCCTCATACAAAATTTGTTAATATGTATCCTAATGGAAGTATGTACCTTGAAAATGGTGTTCTCCTCTTCATGCTGAGGGCTATGACGTGTTGCATGTTTCCATGGTATTTGAAATCTCTTTGCATCCCTGTCTAGCCATACCAGACCTGGATACATTCCGCTGTCCACCTGAGCCACCAACCATGGCTTTAGCCGAACACGGCGTGGGTGCAATGCCATTATCTGAAAGACAAGGAAAACCCTGCATAAAATTATACACTTAAATATCATTTAATATTTTAAATAAGTAGATTTCTTTAAAGATGCTCTTCAAAATGGTATCCTTTATATAATATATATATATATATATATATATATATATATATATATATATATATATATATATATATATATATATATATATATATATATATATATATATATATATATATATATATATATAAAAAAAAAAAAGGGGGAACTGGCCATTTCTCCTGTCTTGTCATAATTAATATATGATGACAAACAAAGAATCCACTAGCACTACAATCTGTAAAAAACAAAAACAAAAAAAAAAATTTTTTTTTGGCCCTTATGCACACAGTTTAAAGGAAAAAAATGTTTTGCTCAAATGACTGTTTACAGGGTATAGAGACACAACAGTTAACCGATTCCTTTTAAAAACGATTAAAAATCAATCATAGAATGTACCTGTAGTTTCAGTTACGTTTGTGCATGTTATCCTGCCTCTGTGCTGTATAGAGCCATAGAAAAGTGATGGTTTGGAAACAAAACTAGAAGCTCCCAGTACTGTGGTCCTCAGGAAACAGACAACCAGGAAGTGTCCAGAACAGAGCAGAATTACAGCAACATCAGAGCAAAAACGCACAATGAGGACATAAAACCAGGACTGCAGTAAGGTAAAGGAAGCTATTTAGCTAAAAAAAAAAAAAAAATCCTTTAGTGACCCTTTAAGGCTTAAAGCGGAGGTCCGGTAAAAAAAAAACCACCTGGACAGTATTTCCCCTGTAAAACCTGAGTGTGGAACTTGGCATACAGTACCGCCTCGAAGAAGGCTACCCACAGGCCCCGGACCAGCAGGTGCCCGGAGAGAAGACTGATTGTGTGATGCCAATACCTTCACCGCAAACTGAAGAGTCCGCCAGGACGTCCCCCGGATGGAGCGCAGCTACCACCGAATGAATGGATTCCATGCGGAACTACCCGATGCTCACAAAAGGTATTCAGGGCCAGAGGCGCATAGAAAACCCCAAACCTCTCGTCCTGCAGGAAAGGTAAAATTACCCCGCAGCTTAGCATGTCCTACACTGCCTAAGGCAGACTGACGGGCCAGGAGAGGAAGACACGAGGAAAGAACTTTGTTCTGTGGATAGGAGGAAACCCCCATCTAGTACTCCGAAGAGACCACCTCCGCAGACCCACTGGTCGGAGAGCAGGGAGGTTTCACTGAATTGTGAACCTGCATGCCGCCCCCCCCCCCAGCTAGAGACAGGGAGGGAAGGCTACATACACTGGCAGGATTTTGGTGCCGGCGTGATCGGCTTACACACCCAGGGACGGATTAGTCCCCCAGCTGGGCCTTTGACGGCCTGGGTTGCCCATAAATAATACACACACATAGAGTGTATGTATATTATGTAGGTGTATGCACATATACACGGAGTACCCAGAGGAAACCCACGCAGACACAGGGAGTGACAATGCAAGCTCCAGGCAGATTGGCGTCAGTGTCCGGATATGAACCAATGACTCTTGCTGCCAATTCTGAAACAGAAGCCCTGGATAACAAGGGCGCAGCATTCAATGAAGCATCACAGACCTATATGGGGCCCTGGACCAGCTGGTCCGCTAGCCTAATAACTTCGGGAGAGAGTTGGTGCTCCTCCACTGTCTGGTGCAAAATGCTCACTCCGTGAGTGACTGAAACCCCAGAGTAGTGGCCACAATAGGCTCCAAGTCAGACCGCTGGTATGGTAAACATGGAACGGGTCAGTACTTCGGATCTTCTATCAGTTAGATCCATACAAGCAGGGGTTCCCGCAATAGGGAGAGTGGTCAACTATACATGACACCCGGAGTGTCCACCACCGGAGAAGAAGCCCACCTTTTGAAAAGGCTCTACTCAAAGGGACACTGAAACGCCCGGCGGTGAGGGACCACAAAAGCCCTCAGCGGCTTTTCTCATTCCGCATCTTAGAAATTATGAAAGAAGGGCACAGAAGGAAAAAACCTACACAGAGCGGTCTGATTTGTGTGATCCAAAAAAGACCAAGCTCTCAGCGGAAACCCAACTGCACTATCCAGCTTAAGAGAGTCCCTTGCCGCAATGAGAAGCGCACCCATAAATGCCTTTTCCTTTTTTTTTTTTTACTACCACCCAGGTACCTGGTCCATGGCTCCATAATAGAGCATTCCCCAGGGGATAACGGGGGAAGGGGGCACTCTTAACGCCCATCCGCAGTCCACCCCCACCCTGGCACAAACGTGTCCAGGACTAACAATAAAACCTCTGTGGGAATCCCAGGTGCTGCCACTACCAGCATGTTGGTGGAAGGACCCAGATACTGACTCCAAATAATAATATTTACATAGCGTGTATGTATAATATGCACACCTGTCCTTACAAGCAAACAAACAGAAGCTCCTAGAGCCCTATTCAGGGCATCTTCCCCACTTGCTGCGCTGACCAGGGGTATCCATGGGACTCACCTCAGGAGGAAACTGCCCAGCGCTGCCGTCCACTCTCAGCACACGGCGTGTGAGAGGAAAACAACCGCAAGGTAACTGTGCGGCATCTGCAGGGACCTGTGTGCGCCATAGGATACAGCACTAGGGGTCAGGACTACTCCAAGATGGCCGCCGAGCGTTCAGAACGCGGCCACTGGAAAATGGCCAACCACAATGTAAGCTGCGCCATAGCGCGGCTACGATAAAATGGCCGCCAATTGGAGTTTACAATGTAATTGAAAAACCTCCCAAAAAAATGGCACCAGCGCCGGCCAAATAGCGTCAAAATGCCGCGTTTCAACAGGAAAAGCCTCCTAGGGCTTTTTTTAACAGTGAAAAACCCCTCACAGAAAAGGCCCATACAAAAAAAAAAAAAAAACACACAGGACAGATAACACAGTCCCCTCAGGAAGCCCCCCCCCCCCCCACAGCAGCAATGTTAGCAAAAGGAGCAGGGAAGGGAGGAGAAGAGGACTCCCAAACCCCAGCGGTACCAAACCACCGAAGCAGGAGGGACTGTACTTACCCATCCAAGCGAGGACTCACTGACGCATTCCTGACAGAACTACAACCGCAATGGAGGTAGCTGTCGGCCCGGTCCACTGTGAGTGAGACAACACCACAGCCCAGTCAATTGTGGACCTCGGAGCAAAGCTCACCGGCCACCCCAGGAGTCATGGAGTATGGCGTGGCAGACCCAGCCTCTTTGCAAAGGTGTGCCCACACTCGCTTGCCGGACTGAGAAGACTACAATGATCTATAATATCCAGCCTGTCTCTCAGCAGACAGTTGAAAGAAGATTCTTCAAGAAAAAGTAAAATAAAATAAAATTTCTCCTCAGGGCGCTGGGCCCAAAGGGAGCCATATGTCCTTCTCCTTGCTAGGCAGAACGAAACTGAGGATGCATGCTGCAGTGAGGAGGGTTATGTCTGGAGGGACCGCAGGGGCTGTTCAACTCTGTTAATGTAACATGTATTTAATTATCTAACATGTTTCTGCCTAATCCTCTCCTGTAAACAGGGAACATAACCCACTTGTCAAGATTTGAGAAGCTGTGTCCGTCCATGGACGATAAGAGAAATTCTGATTTCAGGGAATACATCATATGTGCATTTATGTTGATAAAACCACCAGCATATGCTCAAGTACAGCCAATCGCTTTTAGTAATTTTATTCTACAGCAGATTTAAGAATTTTAACTCATTCCAGCCTAGTGTATATGTATTTTATGTTGCGTTATAAACATTACAGCTAACCAAGGGAACATTAAACACTGAAGCAGGAAAAGGCCTCATGTACAAGGACCGTTTGCTACTTTAAAAAGAAATTGCCGCCTAATGCTAACAATTCATGTCACGGCTCCTGGGATTCCCAGCCATTGTCAAGCTCTCCTCTTTTTCCCCTTACAGCCACTGCTTTTTCTGAGCCAGTGTCTACTGTTGCACTGGTTAGCAGGAACATTTATTAAGCAACATAAAATAGAAATACAATGACAATGGAAATAGAAAATTCCTTCAGTGGAATTCCCTAGTGTCATTAAGGTCAACTAAAACAGGTCATTAGAGAAATATCTTGTTTACCTCATAAATCCTACTGCAATGATAAAAGCTCTATAATTTGCTCCTGCCTTTCATATTGATCACTGAATAAACAAGTAGTGTGAATTCCAGAACATTTACCAAAGATGAAAATTGGATGACTGCACACCAGTAGAAATGTAGCAGTACTTTATTAATTCATAAAATTTGGCAGCATGGCATAATATAAAATTCCTGTTCCCACCAGTGAAGGCCCCCAGAATAATGGGTGCACCCCTCACCCGCTACTAGTGGCTTTTTCCACCATACAGGTGACGTAGCAGTTAGAACGTACATGGTTTCTCAAAAAGGGTTGGCTGGCTACACAATGATAACCAAGGGTCTATCTGCAGGAAGTGATCATTGCTCTGCAAAGTAACTTGAAGGGGCAGAGCCTTTGGGCTCCAACAGAGCAGCAGGAGGCACACTGAATAGTTAACAAGCTGACCAACGTCAGCAACAGTCCCCCTATCAAACAATAGCTCAGCTTTTTTTCCCCTCTTAATAAAATAAATCATTTAAAAAAAGTGCATTTTGCATTTACTCAGGTTATCTTTGTGTAATATTACAATTTGTTTGATGATCTGAATGATTTAAAGTGGAGGTTCACCCGAAAAGTAAATTTTTAAGATTAGATTGATGCTCATTTTGTCAAGGGGAATCGGGTAGTTTTTTTTTAATCCAAGCAGTACTTACCGTTTTAGAGAGCGATCTTCTCCGCCGCTTCCGAGTATGGGCTGCGGGACTGGGCGTTCCTATTTGATTGACAGGCTTCCGACGGTCGCATACATCGCGTCACGATTTTCCGAAAGTAGCCGAAAGTCGGTGCGCAGGCGCCGTATAGAGCCGCACCGACGTTCGGCTTCTTTCGGCTACTCGTGACGCGATGTATGCGACCGTCGGAAGCCTATCAAATAGGAACGCCCAGTCCCGAAGACCATACCCGGAAGCGGCGGAGAAGATCGCTCTCTAAAACGGTAAGTACTGCTCGGATTTTAAAAAAACTACCCGATTCCCCTTGACAAAATGAGCATCAATCTAATGTTACATTTTTTTTTTTTTCGGGTGAACTCCCGCTTTAAGTGTGACCGATATGAAAAAAAAAAAAAAAAGTATATATATAAAAAAAAAAAAAAAAAAAAAAAAAAAAATTCCAGTATAGGGAGGGGAAATTAAATAAGAAAAATCACTCCAATGAAGTCGCAGACAAAATAAAACCTGACAGAAAATCAACTCAGAATGGGTTCACCACCCCCTATTATGAGTCTACAAGAAAGCGAAACCCACGTGAAGCAGGTCAAAAGGAGATCTACATGTCAACCATCCATAAATTCTGAATTAATGCAAAAGCATTTCAAACTAATGCCACCAATACACACCCAACGTCTGTTGACAAAGGCCTTAAAAGGTAGGAGGAAATCACAATGGTGAGACAGAGGTCTTTAAGATGCCAAAACCAGCCCCTCCTCCAAGTTAAAAGCCCATTGGGGGAAGGGGTTGGAAAATCTGGTCTCATTCCTTTTATTTCCCCTCATGATTTATACACATCCCTCTTTAGGGATAAAAAGCCTGAGTGTAGGTAGGAACAAGCTTGAATGTCAAAGTACTGTGGCAGAATGGTATGCTGGCCCTGCCACTGCCAGCTTCTGGTTCTTGGCAAACTAAACAGGGGTGGGACATTGCTGCCAGCAGGAAAAATAGGCATGGCTTATCTGAATTAACCCTTTCACGACTAAGCCCATTTCTGATATTTGGTGTTTACAAGTTAAAATCCATATTTTTTGCTCGAAAATTACTCAGAACCCCCAAACACACACATACATACCACACATTTTAGCAGAGAATAAAATGGCGATTGTTGCAATATTTTATGTCACACGGTATTTGTGCAGCGGCGTTTTAAACACAACGTTTTGGGATTTTTTTTTGATAAACTAAAAAAAATAAAACAGTAATGTTAGCCCAATTTTTTTTGTATAATGTGAAAGATGATGCAACGCCGAGTAAATGGATACAAAACACGTCACTCGTTATAATTGCACGCACTCGTGAAATGACGACCAACGATGGTACCTAAAAATCTCCATAGGCAATTTTTTTTTACGGTTACCAGATTAGAGTTACAGAGGGGGTCTAGTGCTAGAATTATTGCTCTTACTCCAATGATCGCGGCGATACCTCACATGTGTGATTTGAACACCGTTTACATACTTCCGTATGAGCTTTCTTTGATGCGTGAGCTCATGTGGATGGGGGCGCTTTAAAAAAAAAAAAAATCTTATTTATTTTATTTCTTATTATTAAATTGGGTGTAAACATCCCTTGTGACAGTAATAGGTGGTGAAAGGTACTCTTTATGGACAGCTGATAAAAAAGAAAAGATTTCCTGATCAATGCATGTGAGGTGGATGGGGGAATCCCTCAGCTGTGCTACTGTATTAGTTTGAGACTGCATTTCTGCAAATGTAGTTTGAGATTTTGTCAGGATCAACAATGTCCGCGATACTGAGAAATACAGGCAGACCTATCCATCATGCCACACCATCAGGGAGGTGTACGATTGGTCCCAAATGTATTCTGCAGCAGGAAAACAACCCCAGACATTCAACCAATGTCATTAACCACTTAAGACCCGGACCATTATGCAGGTAAAGGACCTGGCCCCTTTCTGCGATTCGGCACTGCGTCGCTTTAACTGACAATTGCGTGGTCGTGCGATGTGGCTCCCAAACAAAATTGGCGTCCTTTTTTTCCCACAAACAGAGCTTCCTTTTGGTGGTATTTGATCACCTCTACGGTTTTTATTTTTTGCGCTATAAACAAAAATAGAACGACAATTTTGAAATAAATTCAATATTTTTTAAATTTTGCTTTAATAAATATCCCCCCAAAAAAAATATAAAAAAAAAAAAAAAAAAAAATCCTCAGTTTAGGCAGATACATATTTTCGGTAAAAATCGCAATAAGCGTTCATAGATTTGTAAACGCTATAAATTTTGTGCAAACCAAATAGGGGATAGTTTTATGGCATTTTTATTAATATTTTTTTTTTTTACTACTAATGGCGGCGATCAGCGATTTTTTTCATGACTGCGACATTATGGCGGACACATTGGACACTTTTGACACATTTTTGGGACCATTGTCATTTTCACAGCGAAAAGTGCTATAAAAATGCACCGATTACTGTGAAAATGACAATGGCAGTGAAGGGTTTACCCACTAGGGAGCGTTAAAGGGTTAAGTGTGTCCTAGTTTGTGATTCTTACTGTAGGGGGGCGAGGCTGGATGTGTGATGTCACTGATCGTCGTTCCCTATTACAGGGAACAGACTATCAGTGACAAGCCACAGAGAAGAACGGGAAAGGTTTGTTTACACTCAGCTCTCCCCGTTCTTCAGCTCCTATGACCCGATCGCAGGACACCGGCGGCGATTGGGTCCCGAGGGTGTGGTCACGGAGCTTGGGACTGGGTCGTGAGCGCGACCCACGGCTGGGCACTTAAAAGGCAACGTACCTGTACGTGCTTGTGCCCAGCCGTGCCATTCTGCTGACGTATATCGGCGTTAGGCGGTCCTCAAGTGGTTAAAGGACTATCTTTAGCGTAAAGAAGAACAAGGATTCCTGGAAGTGATGGCAAGGGTGGCCAGGTGGGGGTGGTAAAAACAGGCAACTGTGCCATGGTTTTACCACCCACCTGATAGATAACTTGCAAACACTCTGGGTCTTACACAAATTATAACCCGAGTCAGATTTGAGGTTGGCAGTACTGCTGCCAAATGCAAGCCTATCAAGTTAACTGAGCTGCCCCACAAACATTTGGCTTGTGGTACGGCAGTCACATAGAAAACTTCTGATCACCTGTCAAAAAAAAAAAAAAAAAAAATGTGCCTTCTAAAAGCCTGGCAGCCACTGCTCTACCACTCACTGAAAAGAAGGCCACCATGAAATGCTTTTCAGAGGGGCAGTAAAGAGTGCCGTCACCAGAAATGGAATAGAAGGAAGATATTTCAATGGAGGATTTCCTCTCATTCTAAAATATCTTGGCCTTCAATATATATTAAAGGGTATTGTACAGATGACATATTTTTAGATGGTAAAGTACATACTACCAGAGAATAGAAATCAAGTGGCAGCTATTGAACTGAGGAAAAGCAAGGCCCAGTAGCATATATAACCTGGAATACTGAATCGAGGCAGACACAAGGCAGCCTATAACTGTACAGAGAACACAGGGTGTGGTATGGGATCAGTTTACAAGGTGACAACAGGAATCGCTCTCTTTATAGAACTACAGTAAGAATAAACCAGGGCTTCACAAGTTTGCTTGGAATCTAGGTTTTAGCTAAAAAAAAAGTTAGGAGCCAGAACGCGCCCCGTCCCGCCGAGCTCGCATGCAGAAGCGAACGCATATGTGCGTAGCGCCTGCATATGAAAGCGGTGTTCAAACCACACATGTGAGGTATCGCCGCAATTGGTAAAGCGGGAGCAATAATTCTAGCCCTAGATCTCCTCTGTAACTTAAAACATGCAACCTGCAGAATTTTTTAAACGTCGCCTATGAAGATTTTAAAGGGTAAAAGTTTGTCGCCATTCCACGAGCGGACGCAATTTTGAAGCATGACATGTTGGGTATCAATTTACTCGGCGTAACACTTATTTTTTATTACAAAATAAGACAACAGTAAAGTTAGCCCAATTTTCTTTTTTATATTGTGAAAGATAATGATCTTTCACAATATAAAAAAGAAAATTGGGCTAACTTTACTGTTGTCTTATTTTGTAATAAAAAATAAGTGTATTTTTGCCCAAAAAGTGTGCTTGCAAGACCGCTGCGCAAATACGGTGCGACAGAAAGTATTGCAACGACCGCCATTTTAATCTCTAGGGTGTTAGAATAAAAAATGTATATAATGTTTGGGGGTTCTAAGTAAAGGGAAGGAGATGAGCAGGCAGTTAAAACAGGCAGTGGAAGCTCCATTAGCATTGCTGGTTGTCTTGTCATACCAACGGCCACCACAAGAGGGCGCCAGATTCCAGAAGGAAGCATAGGACTGCAGACATTATCAACATTTATTTTCCAACGTCACACAAGTGCAGGGCCGCCATCAGAGGGGTACCGATGGTCCCCAGAGGCCCGGTCGACTGCCGCCCCCCCGTTTTTTTTGTCTGACCCCCTCACCTTAAGCAACTCGCTGAAGACTTGACCCCCCCCACCCTGCTTATCTTGCGGCAGGAGAGAGGAGGGCCCCCCCCCTCAGCTCTCTGCTCCAAAGGGGCCCTGCCTAAAGCTGTGTAAGGGGCCCCAACATTTGTGATGGCTGAGTTTGGGGCGCCTCAGGCTCTAATCATGTGCTTATTCCTGTAATGCTTGGGAGTGAGTGGCCCAGTGATGTATTATGGCCTAGGCCGACAAGGCCCAGGCCTAGGGCGGCACTTTGCCGGCCGCCCCCCCCCACCCTCACGAAAATGGCACTCGCGCCCACCTCCCTCCTCCCGCACGCGGGGCCATTATCACTGCTTAGTAATGCAAGTGCAATGGCTCGCGTCAGGTGCGGAGGGGCCAGGAAGCAGTTTAAATAGGAGCCGCCCCAGTTCCGGCCCCAGTGTGTCCATAGCAGACACCTGTACTGGAGGGGAGGGAGGGGGTGTTAGAAGAGGAGAATACTGTGATGGGGCAAACCAGAGAGGGAGCCACGCTGCACCCGCACCACCAGAGAGCCACGCTGCACCCCACACCACCAGAGAGCCACGCTGCAAGTTTAGTCAGGCCTAGGGCAGCACAAAACCTAAATACACCTCTGGAGTGGCCAATCTCTGCAGTGTCCAAAAAAATAACACACACACACAGCATTATGACCACTAACGGGTAAAGTGAACATTGATTAGCTTTTTACAATGGCGCCTGAAAGGTGGGATATATTAGGCAGCAAGTAAGCATGTTGCTGAAGTTGGTGCGTTTTCTGTTGAAGAGGGAGGGAGGAAGGAAGGTAGGAAGGAAGGTGCAATTTAAGGATTTAACCACTTGAGAGCCGCGCTATAGACGAAAGACGTCCACATCGAGGCTCTCACCTGCCAGGTGGATGTCCCTGGATGCCCTGCTGTTTACATTCCCCCCACGCACGGCCGAGGGCGCGCAGCGGGGAAAAACTGTGCCCAGCTCGTCACGTGATGCCGATGCGCGTGCCTGGCGGCCGCGATGTCCGCCAGGTACCCGCGATTGGCAGTGACAGAGCAGGGACGTGGAGCTCTGTGTGTAAACACAGAGCTCCACGTCCTGTCAGGGAGAGAGGAGACTGATGCTGTGTCCCTTGTACATAGAGACACAGATCGGTCCCCTCCCCCCACAGTAAGAATAACTCCCAGGATACACATTTAACCCCTTGATCGCCCCCTAGTGTTAACCCCTTACCTGCCAGTCACATTTATACAGTAATCAGTGCATATTTATAGCACTGTTCGCTGTATAAATGTGAATGGTCCCAAAATAGTGTCAAAAGTGTCCGATATGTCCGCTGCAATATCGCAGGCCTGACAAAAAAAAAAAAAAAAACGCAGATCGCCACCATTACTAGTAAAAAAATCATAAATCTATCCCTTATTTTGCGCAAATCAATATACGCTTATTGGGATTTTTTTTTTTTTACCATTGTAGAATGTAGAATAGTACGTATCCGCCTAAACTGAGAATATTTTTTTTTTTTTTTACCAACAATTGGGATATTATAACAAAAAATATTGTGTTTTTTTTTTTTTTTTAATTTTCTGTCTTTTTTTGTTTATAGTGCAAAAAATAAAAACCGCAGAGGTGATCAAATACCACCAAAAGAAAGCTCTATTTGTGGGAAAAAAATGATAAAAAAATATAATTTGGGTACAGTGTTGTATGACCGCGCAATTGTCATTCAAAATGTGTCAGCGCTGAAAATTTGTCTGGGCAGGAAGGGGGTTTAAGTGCCCAGTAAAACAATTAACAATTTTGGCAAGTGCCAAATTATATTGGCTAGACTGGGACAGAGCAAGGAATTTCCTCAATTTGTAGGGATTTCCTCTCACTTCCTGGTTGGCTATGGGACAGAAAGCGAAGTGAAATTTCCCCAACAGGACACAGATGGTTAAAAAAAAAAAAAAAATCACTCCCTTTGCTTTATCCAAAACAAAAAAAAGGGGTTTTTACTATAGTTCTACTTTAACCACTTCCCGTCAACCACCATGTACTGAAGGCGAGCGAGTGGTGTAGGCAAAGTGAAGTACGTACTTGTACGTCGCTGCCTACTTCCGGCCCTAGGGCACGCTGTGTAAGTGAGCCTGTAAGATAAGTTGTGGCCAATGATGCATGGTGGGGACTTGCTGATTGGCTGTGTACAATCACAGTCCAGAGCTCTTTGTTGGTAAACAGAGAATGATCTCTCAGTTTCTCATCCCTGATGAGAAGAAACAAGATCAGCACACAGTCTAGTCAGGTATACATTTAACCCTTTGATTGCCCTAGTAACCCCTACCAAGCCAGTGAATAGTATTAGCACTGTATTTATATATCACAGGTAATAGAGGCAGTCAGACCCCCCCCCAGCATCAGTGCCATCACTGCAGTGCAAATCACATGTGATGTCCGTGCAGTGCGATTTCAGTCATACAGATAGTATGGCCGATATCGCACCGCATTCGGATCAAAACACACACAGGACCCTTTTTTTGGTCCTCACCAGAATCAGATCGCATGCGATCCGATTCATATTAGAACTGTCAGCTCGCAGTACGATATTGCGAGCTGAACTGGGGGGCGCCGTTAACATTGTATTGACGCTCCCCAGCAGTTCGCATATGGCAGTGTGATCTGCCATGCGAGTCGGGAACCCACGGTGGATTCGCAGGGTTCCCGCATCTCCCTAGAGTGAACCTGGCCTCAGATAGCCCCGCCGCACTATCAGGCTCCGTTTCCACTAATGCGAGTTGTTGTGCGACACATGCAAAGTCGCATTGGCAAGTCAAAATCCATGTATTTCAATGGTCCCCGTTCTAATTGTTGCGACTACAGGTCGCAGCGACTCCAAAAAAAGGTTTTGTTGTACTATTTTTCGTCTTCGTTGCGACTTGTTCTCCCATGGTTCTCACAGGTCACATGACATAGGGGGAAAATGACACAATCCCCCCAGTACAATAGATCTTGTATTCGATTATCCTTGGCAGGCAGTACTATAAAGTGTGCCCATAAATCTCTGTAGAATCCCCCATGGGCCCTCCCCTATAGTCTGGGGGCCACACATCTCCCAGGCTCACCTACATCCAACAAATGCTACAAATAGATCCTGAAGAAGTGGATGGAGAAAAAAGTCCCGGCAGTTTCCTTGTAGAAACAATGTAACAATCTCTATGTAACCAATAGAAAACAAACAGAGACATCTGTACAGCGACTCCACCATCCACCCCGATCACAGAGGAGCGATCACTACTATCGGACACAATTGAATACAACAACAAACAATAGTAAACAGTGAAAGCTCCGATGGTTACACAGCCGATCGATCCCACCCTACACCGAAACTAGCAACATGGCAGCAGGAGCTCCTACAGGAAATGAGGCGCACAGGTACACTTACCTCCACCTGAGCGCAGCTCTCAGCCTATTACCCACACACACATACAGTGAGTGGGGGTTCCGAGTTCGCTCCTCCTCAGAGCCCCTCTCTGTCCCGATCCCTCCTCACACTGCCCGGCTCTCTCCTCTTTCCTGTCTGCCTGGCTCAGGTATTCGTGACGTCACGTGGCTCAAGGCAACAGGACACACCTTAGTGAGGACTGCTCTGCCAGCTGCTGTGTGCTCACGTGACCCTCTACCTCACAGACTGAGTCAGGGCAGAGCTGTGTGGGAAAGGCTCCCTGACGGTGTATACTTCATACCCGGACAATGCTTTCCTCACTTCTCTAAGGCTGCCCATACATTATATATGTTATTGTACAATGTTCCTTCACATTTACCAAAACCAGGTCATAACTTCCAATCTGTATGCGATCAGGCAGACCCTTGCACTACATAATTAAAGGTAAATCGAAAGGAAATGGAATAATGTATGGCCAGTAAGGATGAGCTCCGGCGTGTTCGCATAGAACACGTGCAGAGCCCGCCAGGAAGTGAGCACGGCTCTGCGCTAATAACAGCCAGGGAGACATTTCACGATCTCTGCAGCCGAGCATCGGGACAATGTCTCCCTGGCTGTGATTAGCACAGCGCCGTGCTCACTTCCTGGCGGGCTCTGCACGTGTTCTATGCGAACACGCCGGAGCTCATCCTTAATGGCCAGCTTAAGGATCCGTTCACAATGGGATGCATTTGTGATAGCATTCAAACAGCATTGACAGTCCAAAATGCAGGTTATCCTATGGGCATACAGTAAAACCTTGATTTAAGAGCGTTTTGCTATACAAGCAAAATGTTTTAATACATTTTGCCTTGATATACAAGCGATGTCTTGATATAAGTATAAAAAAGAAGAGCGCAGACTCTAGGTGTAGCAATATGGTTACATTTAATGAAGGTACAACATTTAGCAACTTATTGCTACACTGAGAGCCGGTTCACACAGGGGCGGCTTGTCAGGCGACTTAGCCGCCTGACAAGTCACGCTCCGTTCTGTACAATGGAACTGTTCTAATAGGAGCGACTCAAGTCGCTCCGACTTAGAAAAAGGTTCCTGTACGACTTTGGGACGACTTGCATTGACTTCAATACAGGCATACCCCACTTTTAAGTACACAACAGGACCAGAGCATTGATGTAAAACGAAAATGTACTTAAAGTGAAGCAATGCCTTTTTTCACTTCTAGGCTGTAGTGGGGGTGCCAGGGGCTTTAGTGGGGGCATCAGGGGAACACTCACATGTAAATAAGCTCATCTGATGGTCCAATCCATCCAACGGACATCGCGCTGTGCACAAAGGACAGTGCTATTGAGAGGCTGGATGGCATTCTGTGGCTGACAGGGAAGCCTGAGGGGATGTGATGTCACCGGAGGTGGGGAGGCAGCCAGGATACAGAAAGAGCACACTGGAACTGGGCAGGCTAAGTGCTCAGAACTTCTGTTCCGTCTAATGCGGGTGCACGGCGCGGGAATATTTGTACTTGTGAGACACTTTACGTACACTCGCGGGCATGTCCGTACTCGCGAGTGTACGTAAAGTGAGTGTCCGTAAAGCGGGGTATGCCTGTACAGAAGTCATTTTGCAAGTCGCCTCTGAAGTCGTTTGCAGATTACCTTGCCGAGTCGTGCTGCCCCTGTGTGAACTGACACTGAGAGGTGCCTTTCTTCTCTTTTATACCTGTAAAAAAAATGCTTTGATATACAAGTGCTTTGGATTACAAGCATATTTCTGGAACGAATTATGCTCGCAAACCAAGGTTTTACTGTAGTTCACACCTCACACAGTACAGTAAGGGCCCATTCACACCAGAAACTACACATAACTGCACGTTTTTCACTGCGTGTTTACATTTGAAGCACGCTTGACATGCACTTGACGTGCGCTTTGCCTATTTGAAGCACGTTAGTAGCACGTTCCCTGCATTTGCTGTGTTGAACTGCACTGCAATGATGTGAACTATGCCCCTAGGATTACCTTGATTTGGGCTGTCTATGCAGTTGGAGTTCAGTTCAAAATGCATCCAAATGCGTTAGGTGTGAAAGGACCCTCAAATAAACATGAAAATGCATATTAAAGTGTTACTAAACCCACAACAGTAAAGTCTGTATATGCAATAAAGCATGCTTGTGATACTCACTGTGGGACCTAAGGGGTTAATCCTCTGCATTGTGTAAAAAGGCTGTTCAATCCTGTCTTCTTTGATCCTTCCCCTCTTTAACTGACTCCAACCCATCTCCTGATAGAACATAGCATTAGGAGTCAGGCTGCACATAGTCAGTGTGGTGTGTATTGTAGAAGGGTTTTCCTTTTTTCTTGGGAGGGGTGCATGTGATTAGCACAGGGCCAATCAGCACTATCCAGACAAAGGATCATGGGAGAATGAAAACTCCTCCTACAAGCTTTACTAGGAACTGATACAAGTCACAAGGCTGCTATAAACTGCTGATGAGAAAAGGTAGTTAGCAGTTTATATTTACTAAAACGATTGCATTTGCATGTTCTGTGTACTGTGGGGGACCAGATATAGTGAATGCAGGTTCTGGGTTAATTTATGCTTTTGGGCTTTTGCCCGGCCAAATTACATTGGAATTCCATCGGAAAAAAATAGAACATGTTCTATATCTAAACTCTGATGGAATTCATCGGAATTTCCAAAGAAAAAACTCAGATGGGTCTACACACGATCGGAAAATCCAATGAAAAAAGTCCATCGGAAATTTCGTGTGTACGGGGCATAACACTTTAATGCACAGAAACGCACAGCAAAGCCCATAAAATGCCATAGAAAGAAGAAGGAAGTGACCTTACAGGACAAACGCAGATGGAAAAACTTGCACCAGCTGCATGTAAACGCATATAAAAATGTGCATCAAATGCGTGCGTAGACGATCAGTTTCTGGTGTGAATGGGCCTTAAAGCTGGGTATAGATCTAGGAGTGGAACACAACGTCACTGCCCTGAAGTACTAGATTATAAACATGTATGAGTGACTGAGGCTCGGTTCACACCTATGCAGTTTACTTTTGATCCATTTCTGCTTTTTAAAGTTTTTTGATGCATTTTGCGTCTTGCATTTTTTTAGGCTTTTTTCCCCCCGCAAATTTCTTGTTGGGTGGATTAGAAAATGCAAAACGCAAATCGTGGCAAAATCGTGGTAAAAATATATTACATGCTTTTCTGCAGCTTCTCCATTGAAGTCTATGGCCCAGATTCACGAAGCAGATACGACGGTGTATCTCGAGATACGCGGCGTAAGTGTAGATGTGCGCTGTCGTATCGATGCGCGGTACCCACAGAAGCACATACACGTGAACTTAGGCTTCACCCGTCCAACGCAACTGTCCTCCGCCGGCGAAACTTAGGCGCATATTTAGGCTAGGCGTATTCTTCGTTCCCATTGATTAGCTATTCAATTATGCAAATGAGGGCGAAATGCCGATTCACATGCGTACGATTGTCCGTCGTAGGCTACGCGCGGTGCGCGTAAGCTGCTAGCCCGATCTAAAGTTACCCTTCATAAAAGCAGGGGTAACTTTGCAACGGACTTGCACAGGTCAGCTGGAGAGCAGCAACAGCAGCAGCGTGACAGAGGAGCTGAGCAACAACACTTGCAGGACAACACATCTGTGTGCCAACATGTCAGGGGCAGCCGTGGTCATAGTACTACGGCGTCTACGAGCACGCAGGAGGAGGAGGAGGGCACAGGAGAGGGTACCCCGAGATCGCATGGACCTCTTTGGCATGGTGGAATCGGAGGTGTTTCGCTTGTTGAGATTTGACACTGAAGCCATCATGGAAATAGTACGATCCCTGCAGGATGACCTCACCAACCCAACACATCGATCACAAGCAGTGCCGCCACTGCTCAAGGTCATGGCAACCCTGCATTTTTTGGCCAGTGGATCATTTCAAAGAACCAGTGGAAATTTGGCTGGGATGTCCCAATCCACAATGAGTAGGTGCGTGCACCAAGTTGTACCCGCCATCCTGAGACGGATGTCCCACCACATTGTGAGACCCACCCAGGAGGTCCAGCAGATGAAGGCAAGAACCGATTTCTATAAAATAGCCAGATTTCCACGCACTGTGGGGGCCATTGATTGTTCTCACGTGGCACTCCAGGCCCCCCGTGACGCTGAGCATATGTACCGTAACAGGAAGAATTGGCATTCCATTAATGTACAAGTAATAACCGATGCTCAAGGCCTCATATGGCACGTATGTGCTAAACACCCTGGAGCCACCCATGACAGCTTTATCTACCGGCAAAGCGACATCCCAAGACAATTTGAAGAGAACGTGTATGGGGACAGCTGGCTGGTTGGTGAGTGACATGGGTGTCAGGCATTACTGTCCCCCCCCCATGATGCTGACATCACGAGGGGCACATGCATGACTAACATCCTCCTGTCTTTTCCCTTACAGGTGACTCTGGATATGCCCTGGGACCCCATCTCATGACTCCATTCCGGAACCCACAAACACCAGGAGAAAGAAGCTACAATGAGGCTCATATACGTACCCGGGGAGTGGTGGAGCGCACGTTTGGCCTCCTGAAGTCACGTTTCCGATGCCTAGATAGGTATGGGGGTACACTGTTGTATGCCCCAGACTTTGTGTGCCAGATAATCGGGGCATGTTGCATTTTGCACAATTTCGCAATGAGAAGGGGCCTGCAGATTGAAGTCCGTCATGACCTGACCCCCGAACCAGACATTCCCCCCCCACCCGAGGGTCCCCCGTCTGCAGAGGGAAGAGCAGTCAGGAGATGCCTCGTGGAAGGCTTATTTTCACGTGCAACACGCACATGAAACATGTCACAATGCTAATGCACGCATGCACCCCACTGTGGTCCCTAACACACCCCCCCCCCAAACACCAATAAATTGGATTAGACCGAAGTACACCGTGCGGTACTTGGGAGCAGCAACGCCACGTCAAGGCTCCAATTATGTTGCTGTATGTTTTTCAGAAAATATTTGTCAATATATATATCCCAAATAAAAATAAAATAAATACAACTCCAATCGAGTATCATAATAAAAAAATATCACTCATATCATGAGTATCAATTAATAACCCAAAATCAAATAGAATATAAAAATAAAATAATATAAATGGCACTCATCTGGCCCGACGTGTACTACGCCTAGTGCCAAGGCTCCGTGCCCTCTGTTGCCTGGGGGCAGCCGCGGGTGGGGGGGGGTGGGTCATTGGGAGGAGGAACATCCCCCGGTCTCTCCCTGGCTGCCTGGATACCCTCTAAAGCCAGGGCTATGCGGGTGAGGACCGCAGTGGTCTGATTCCCCACCGCCTCAATGGCTGCTGTATTGGCCTGTATGGCCACTCCCAGGCTCCTCACCTCTGCCACAAGGCCTGAATTAGTGTCATCCAGGTCCCTAACGCAGGTCACCAACGCAGTGCTGTTGGCACTGACCTCCTGCACATTTTCACTAATGGTGGCAGTGAAAGCAGCCTGGGTCTGCTGCATGGAGGCCAGGCTGGCTGCCACCCGGCGCATATCACATGCAACAGAACCCACATGTTGGGTCTGCCTGGCCAGGTCCATAGCCAAAGTGGCTTCTAAGGCATCAGGATCACCCCTCGTCTTCCTAATTGCCTTCCTGGGTGCAGGTGAGGCTTGGGGACGAATGTATGGGGAGGACCCTGAGGGAACTTCCCTTAGGGAGGATGGGCTTCCCAAAAGGTCGGAGGCCCTTAGGGGGCTTCCCAAAAGGGTGGAGGCCCTTGGGGGGGTTACAATAAAGTTGGAGTCCCTTGGGGGGGTATCCCCTATGGAGGTATGGGAGGGTCCAGCGACGGTGGTCTCATCCCCCAGATATATGCCATCATCCAGGTGCCCGTGCTCCTCCTCCACTTCCTCTAATGGAGAGGTGTGGACACTGGTATCCTGGGATGGGCTTGGTTGGCCAGCAGCCGAGGATGGGCCCGCTTCATCCTGCACATCTGTGGATGACACAAAACAGTAACATGTTGGTGGACCCACACACTTGTCACATATTCACTCCCCCCCCCCCCCACATGCTATACACCAGATAAAAGAAAAAACACACTCACCTGTCCTCAAGGGCTGATCAACTGACTCGAAGCCCTCCAGGCCCTCCACCTGCTCCTTCTCCAGGCACCTGGCAATGACCTCCTCATCAGGTGTCAGTCTTAGTTTCAGGGCTGGTCCACCTCCGGTGCCCCTACTGTGTTTTTTTATCTTGGCCACCTTCTCCTTCACAAGACGCCGCAGGTCGTTGATCTTCTTGGCGATCTTGTCTGGGGTCCGGTTGGCATAGCCAAGGGCACTCACCTCCGCAGCAATCTGTGCCAAGATTTGATCCTTACGGACCTTGCTGGTCGAGCCACTTTCCTTGCCGTGGAGGAACTTGTTATACTTCCTCATGGCATCTATAATCACCGCCTTCTCCTCAATAAGAAAGTTTTTTTCCCTCCTATCTTTCGTGCCAGCCTCAGACATCTTTTTTGATCTGAACAAAGCAAAAGTAGCCACACCAAACGACCAAAACCAGCAGGTGTACTTTTGCACTTGACTGGCGCATGTCCGGGCGGATTTATGCCCTGGGCGGAAACGGTGGGCTGGGTTATCGTGGGGGGGAATACGATCGGCGAATTGGGGCGCATGCGCAGTGGGACGCGGGGGATGCGATCACGTGACGGCGCATGCGCCGTTCGTTCGGACCTTAATTTGCATGGGGTCACGATTCATTTAAATGGATCACGCCCACCTCCTTCCCAATTTGAATTACGTCGGGTTACGCCATCAAAATTACATTACGATGGCGCATCGCAGCGCGCATTTGCTTGCTGAATAGGCTGCTTGCCTCTCTAAGTTTCGACGGTCTAGTGTATCTGCATTGCGATACGCCCGCCTATTGATGCGCTGAGCTTCGTGAATCTGGGCCCATTAAACCACAAATGCACTACTTTGCTTTTAAAAAAAGGAGAGCATGTTGAATGGACTGTAGTGCGTTTCTGTAAAAAGAAACACATAGGTGTGAACCGAGCCTGAGGCTGGATTCACACCTATGCTTTCTTAGTGCTTTTTGCATTTTGCAGATTTGCACTGTAGTCCATTTAACATGGTTTCCTATGGAACACATTCTGTAGTGCAAATCTGCAAAATGCAAAAAAATATATATATATTAAAAAGTAAGGGTCCCAGCACTGAACCTTGGGGTACACCACTGATAACCTTAGACATTCAGAGTAAGAATCATTAACCACGACTCTCTGAATTCTGTCTTTTAGCCAGTTTTCTATCCATTTACAAACTGATTTCTCCAATCCTGTAGACTTTACCTCACACATTGCAAAATGTAGGTACGCTATATCCACAGCCACGCCTTTTTCTAAGGTTCATTAATTTTCCATAATCCCACTGAAGCTATTTCTCAGGAAACCCCATTAATTTTGCAGGTGTAAAAAGCTAGGCCATTATGCCACACATCCAGAGACACTAATGTTAAACCTGCTTCCAGAAGGAAGGAGTAAGGCCCCGTACACACGTCCGAGGAACTCGACGTGCAAAACACATTGAGTTCCTCGTCGAGTTCTGTGTGAAGCCGCCGAGAATCTCGGCGAGCCAACTTTCCTCATTGAACAACGAGGAAATAGAGAACATGTTCTCTATTTGGCCCGGCGAGTTCCTCGTCGGCTTCCTCGGTGAAAAGTGTACACACGACGAGTTTCTCGGCAGAATCCAGCTCCGATCGAGTTTCTGGCTGAATTCTGCCGAGAAACTCGGTCGTGTGTACGGGGCCTAAGAGTCTGTACATAAACCAGATTAGATTCATTTTCATAAATTTTTCTTTCTCATTTTCAGTTTCTAATTTACTATCATTAGATGAAATGGGTTTCGAAAAGCTTGTGTATTCAGCTGTTAAGTAAGATTATAAATGTGAACACTTAATCTGCATTGTAAACACAAAGGACCAGATTTTCTAAAGTGTGAAGTGAGATGAGGGGAAACTGGGCCTGGTGTACTGAAGTGTGAAGTGAGATGAGGTGAAACTGGGCCTGGTGTACTGAAGTGTGAAGTGAGATGAGGTGAAACTGGGCCTGGTGTACTGAAGTGTGAAGTGAGATGAGGTGAAACTGGGCCTGGTGTACTGAAGTGTGAAGTGATATGAGGGGAAACTGGGCCTGGTGTACTGAAGTGTGAAGTGAGATGAGGTGAAACTGGGCCTGGTGTACTGAAGTGTGAAGTGAGATGAGGGAAAACTGGGCCTGGTGTACTGAAGTGTGAAGTGAGATGAGGTGAAACTGGGCCTGGTGTACTGAAGTGTGAAGTGAGATGAGGGAAAACTGGGCCTGGTGTACTGAAGTGTGAAGTGAGATGAGGGGAAACTGGGCCTGGTGTACTGAAGTGTGAAGTGAGATGAGGGGAAACTGGGCCTGGTGTACTGAAGTGTGAAGTGATATGAGGGGAAACTGGGCCTGGTGTACTGAAGTGTGAAATGATATGAGGTGAATCTGGGCCTGGTGTACTGAAGTGTGAAGTGAGATGAGGTGAAACTGGGCCTGGTGTACTGAAGTGTGAAGTGATATGAGGGGAAACTGGGCCTGGTGTACTGAAGTGTGAAGTGATATGAGGGGAAACTGGGCCTGGTGTACTGAAGTGTGAAGTGATATGAGGGGAAACTGGGCCTGGTGTACTGAAGTGTGAAGTGATATGAGGGGAAACTGGGCCTGGTGTACTGAAGTGTGAAGTGAGATGAGGGGAAACTGGGCCTGGTGTACTGAAGTGTGAAGTGATATGAGGGGAAACTGGGCCTGGTGTACTGAAGTGTGAAGTGATATGAGGGGAAACTGGGCCTGGTGTACTGAAGTGTGAAGTGAGATGAGGTGAATCTGGGCCTGGTGTACTGAAGTGTGAAGTGAGATGAGGTGAAACTGGGCATGGTGTACTAAAGTGTGAAGTAGGGTAAAATGTCCCATGTTCACTTCAACCATCCAATCAAATGCAAGGAAATTTGAAAAACAAAAAACAAAATGAATACTTCTTTGTCATATTATTTGATGTATGGGGTAAATGCATGTGCATGTTACCTCACTTCTGGTCCACTTTTTTTGATGGCACTCCCAAACTCTTGCATGTAGCAGTGCAACTGTACAGTAGGTAACCTCCTAAAATCTCACAACTACCCATATATATTTTTAAAATGATTTTCACCGCTTAGGTGTAGTCTTCAGTAAAGAAAACTTGCACAGATATATATGTTTCTTAAAGACTGTTCATTCCAGTGTATTGTATTGAAAAAAAAATCCTGCATGCTTCATTTTGGGTGCCTTGAACTGCAGTTTGGCATTCAAAACAATCCAGCCTGTAATAGGCTTGACCGCCAGCACAAGTTACCACTGCTCTATTATATGGGCAAAAAAATGTTTGTAGCCCTTTTTCGTAGCCACGTTTGTAGCTATGTAGCTTTTTTTTTTTTTTTTTTGTACGGCTCTGAACACAGATGTATTGTTCTTGCAACAAGATCCATAATGCAGTGATATGTTCAGAACTGTTAAAAATGTTTAAAAAATGTTAATTTAATATGCAGTAATTTATGCAAATTAACATGTATATGTACATAAAATTGTATACAGTATCTGTACATTGAAACACCGGCAGCTAGAAGAGGATGAATAAGAATTTTACGCTTATATATGCAAATGCACATTTACAAATCTACACACTTGGGGGTTATTTACTAAAGGGAAATCCACTTTGCAAAG